>NW_004524947.1:2351-15721 GCF_000260255.1 Octodon degus | reverse complement strand
ATAAAGTATTATATACTTCTTATGTTTACACATAAGGCCAAAAATCTCACCATATACAACCTTGAAGCAGGAAAGTACCACAGTAAGAACTGATGTGATTTTTGTGCAAATATTTTTTCTCACTTAGGTAAGGATTGAAAAAAAACGATTCATGGATTGTATGATAAGACGCATTTAGTTTCATATTAAACTGCCAAATTGTCTTTCAAAGATATGTACTATCTTAAGATACTCTAAATATTAAAGGTTTCTTTTGGGGGGGTGGGGGGAACCAGGGATTTAACTCAGGCCCTTGTGCTTGCCAGGGAAGTGCTTATTCTACTGAGACATCTCCCTGGCCCCTGAAAGGGCTTCTTTGGGTTTGCTCTCTTTCTAGCATTTGCTGTTCTTAGTGTTTTCAAATCTAACTATTGTAATAGATATGTAATCTTATCACACTGTTTTGATTTGCAAATCTTGGTGGTATAGGATGTTTTGTGTTTCTTCATACATTTAGTTACTATTTGTAAATAAATATAAAACACCTCTTTTGGTGAGGTGTTTATATATTTTGTTCAATTTCAAAATTAATGATAATTTTATTATTATGCTTAAAATTTTCTTTGTCTGTTTTACACAAACATTTATCAGAAATTGATTTTCAGATATTTTTCCCAATCTTTCTTTCTTTTAAGAAAGTTGAAATTGTTTTATTTGTATTTGTTTATATAGTGATGTTTATTGGTGCAAATTAGATGTGCATACTTCATCTACTTATAGGGAATTTTTACCTGAACATGATGCATTTTAATTTCTTTTTCTTTTCCCATTCTCCTGTCCTCTTTAACCCTTCTGCACTTCCTCATTTAAAAAGTTTTCTTTACATTTTATCTTTCATTCTACTATTCTTTCTCTTTTTTACATATTTAGTGCAAGGTCTATAGGGTCTCACTACACAGATCAGACTTGTTGTAAGCATCTAGTTTTCAGCCTCCCAAGTGTTGGGATTACAGGTACGTGCCACCATGCACAGTCTCAAAGTCTCAGAGTGCCCTCGGGGTGGGGCCAAGGTTATCATGATATGCCAGGGATCAAACCTGTGTCCTTGCTCCTGCCTAAGCAGATGCTTTAATCCACTGAGCTGTCTGGTCAGGCCCTATTTTCTCTTTTGCATTCAACAACTCAATTCCCATTTCTCTTTGAATAATTTCTTCTTATTTGAAAATGTCTATTATACATTTTGGTTCTTTACACTTTCAGTTTCTACACCAGAGAGACTGTGAAATATTCAATTTATGTGTTATATGTTTAAATTATTTTCCATTTGCAAATGGTCACAAGGTACATCCATTTAGCCATAAATGTCTCAAGTTTATTATTTTTTATGGCAGAATAGTACAGAACTGTAGAGAGAAACATATTTTATCCATTAGTAGGTCAATATGTGTTTGTGTTGTGTTCAAGGTGTGCCATAGAAGGGTGTGGATATATTCGTATAGTATTTTGCTTTTAATTCTTCCAGGAAGATACCAAAAAGGAGACTACCTAGGTCAAATTGAAACTCTACACCTAATGTTTGAAGGCTTTGCATAGTGATTGCACTAGTCTACACTTCCATCAATAGCAGTGAAGTGTTTCTTTTCCTTCATCACCATGGAACTTCTTCTTTTTTTTTTTTTTTTTTTTTGTGGTACTAGGGATTGAACTCAGAACCTGCTTGCCAGGCAGGCACTTATCCTACTGAGCTATCTCTCCAGCCCCAAAATTTGTTGTTGGTTGATATGTTGATAATAACCATTATTTATTGAGTGTGATATAATATCAATATTGTTTTAATTTGTAGCTCTTCAATGGTCAATGATGTCAAATATTTTTATATACTTATTTGATTTTGGTACTTCTACTTCTGAGAAATGTCAGTTTATTTAGAATGTCCTTTTTTGGATTAGGTCTTTAAATTTGGGAATTTATTTTTTTCCAATTCTTTATATGGTCTAGAGAGTAGTCCTTCATCTGAAGAAAAACTGGCTATTTTCAAACTCTGTGAGTTGTGATTTCACACTGCTGATGATACCATTTTTATGCAAAACTTTTGTTAAGATGAGATTCTAGTTGTTCTTTCTTTGTAAAATTTCTTGTGCAGTCTAGATTTTACTCATGAAGTCTTTGTCTTCACAAATGTTTCATCTAAGCAGATACAACAGAATAGCTGGATACAAAGTAAACATCAAAAAAATCAATGGCTTTGTTATACACAAATTACTAACTCACTGAGAGGGAAGTTATGGAGGCCATAGCTTTTTTTTTTTAACTTTATTTATTTATTTATTTGAGAGAGAGAGAGAGAGAGAGAGAGAGAGAGAGAGAGAGAGAGAGGCCAGCTCAGCCCACCAGGGGGCGGGCTGGCTGGCATGTGGTGCTGGGGGATTGAACCACGGTCCCTGATGCTTTTGCTAAGCTTGTTCTAAGTAGGTGCTTTAGACCACTGAGCCATCTCTCCAGCCCGGCCATAGCTTTTACAATAGCATCGAGAAAAAAGAAGTAGTAGGTGATCAATATAACAAAAGAAATAAATATCTCTTCATTAAAAATACAGTACTCTAAATAGAAGATGGCAGAAGATATTAAGAAACTGAAAGATAGCCCATGTTCGGAGCTATGAAGAAATACCATGATAAATGTGATCATATTCCCTATTGTTATACAGATTTAATACAACCCAATCAAAATACCACTAGAAAAGCTCATAGAAGTAAAAAAAAAAATATCTAAAATTCATTGGGATCCAGAAGAGATTTGGACTAGAAAAACAATTCTGCTCAAAAAAGGCAAAGTAGGGGATATCGCAATCCCTGACTTGAAATTATACTACAGAGCTACTCTAATAATAACAGTATGATACTGGGGGAAAAATGAAAAGAAAATCAGACCTGAGGACCAATGGAACAAATCTGAAGAGGCAGAAATAACTTGAAACATACTATCTTTTACAAAGGGGCAAAATACATTTACCAGAAGAAAGCCTGGGAAAGTGCTGCAAAAACTGGAATTCCCCATCTTAAAAATTAAAACTATACTCATGCATATTAGCATATGCTAAACTAAAATCAAGGGCTGGCCTAATAGCTCAGCAGATTAAAGTGCCTGCAAACAGGCACAGGGGCCAGGGGTTCGATTCCCAGGCCTGCAGTGCCAGCCCCACAGCTGGGATGCACTGTGATGGCAATTGAGACTGAGCCTGGTGGTACATGCCTGTAATTCCAGCTATTGGGAGGCTGTAAACAGGCAGAACACTACGAGTCTCATTTAGTAGTGAGATCCTGAACACCCTGTAGACCCTTCCCTAAAAACCAAAAAAAATAAATAAATAAGAAAAAGAAAAAAAACTAATCAAAATGTAAATATTAAAAGAGAAAGACTAAATCTGGTCACATTTCATTTCTTTTGATATTGAATCCATTAATTCATTTACAAAAGCAGTTTCATGGAGATATTTTTCTAAGTATTATCTCAGAGGTATACAGTTATATGCATTTTACATTTACGTCTATGACTCACTTAAGGTTAATTTTTGAGAAAGGTGTAAAATCTGCATTTAGATTAATCAATTAATATTTATGTATTTATTTTTGGAAATTCAACTGCTTCAGTACCATTTTTTGAAAGAGTATCCTTATTCTATTGAAAGTAAGGATTTCATTATTTTACTTCTTTTAACGTTATTCAGTCACAGTTGCTTAATTTTTGGATATTTAATCAAACTTGCATAACTAGAATACATATTGTTTTTAAAGTTTTAATAATTTTTATTTATGTGATTTTGCTGTTGTTGATATAGGGTCTTGCTATATGCTTTAGGGTCATAGTGATCCTCCTACCTCAGCCTCCACATCACTGGGATTACAGGCATGAGCCACCTTGCTTGGGGTTCTGGAGCCAGCACAATGGGCCAGCACAGCATATGTACTGGGGATTGAATTTAGGACCTTGAGCTTACCAGGCAGGGCCTTAGGTTGTCAAACTATTTTTCCCCAGCCATTGACCTGCTTTTATGGTGATCTGTTACAGTCTTTTTCTTTCTATACTATAACTTGTAATGTCTTCCTTTGTAGATTCTAATAATTTGAGTGTACTCTTTTGTAATCTCTGTCTGTCTGTCTGTCTGTCTGTCTGTCTGTCTGTCTGTCTGTCTCTGTCTCTGTCTCTCTGTGTCTGTCTGTCTCTGTCTGTCTGTCTGTCTCTGTCTGTCTCTGTCTCTCTCTCTCTCTCTCTCTCTCTCTCTCTCTCTCTCTCTCTCTCTCTCTCTCTTCTGTTTTTCTCCTTATAGTTTCATAAGATGGAAGACAGGATTGTTGACTTTTGATCTTTCTTTTTTTAAATATACTTATTTAGAGGTAGAGTTTCTATTTATGCACTACCTTACTGAGTTTTGTGTTTTATTTTAATTTTTAATCCTTTATTTATTTACTGGTACAGGGTCTCACTCTACATCTTGGGCTCCTAGAGAACCTCCTGGCTCAACCTTCCCAGCACTGTGATTACAGACATGTGCCACCACACACTGTTTTGGTGGCCAGCATGGCACACCTAAAATTTTAAGGTAGGAACAACATACAGTACGTGGGATTAAACCTGGGTCCTTGTATTTGCCAGGCGGGTGTGTAGACCACCAAGCTATCTCCACAGTCCCAATAGTTTAATTTTTAAAAAAAATTGCATATTTTCTAATTTTCCTTGTAAGTTCTGTCTTTGATATTGGGTACCTGGTACACTGTTCAGTTTTAGTATATTTTTGAACATATTAAATTTATTTCCTTAATTAATTTAATTTCATAGTAGCTAAGCAACATACTTTGTGCCACAATGCCCAGTTTTGGTGGTCAGCATGGTATGAGGGTGGCACAGCATGTGGGACTGTGGATTGAAGTTTGATCCTTGCACTTGCCAGGCTGGCATTTAGACCTCCCAGCTATTTCCCCAGACCTGTTTAATGACTTTTAATACGTTAATAAAGATTGTGCATCCTTCTAAAAAATTTAATTTTATATTAATAAAATCACCATTGCTATTGTTTTGTTTTTTTGTTTTTTGCTTTTTGTTTTGTTTTGTTTGTGGAACTGGGGGTTGAACTCAGGCCCTCACCGCTTGCCAGGGAAGAGCTTATTCCACTGAGCCATCTCCCTGGCCCTCCATTGATATTGTTTGTATTCACACCCTATTCCTTACCAATTATTCTTAGCCTCTCATCAGAAACTGTGCTATGATATGAGGTACAAGGCCCAAACATAAGCCAAGACTTTTTTGTCTGTATTTTGATACAAAACAGTTATACAATTATTTTTCATGTGGCCTTAGAAATCAGGCACTGTATAGACAGTATTTAAGGATTTGAAGGCATAGAATTAAATCAGGCAAATCTGTGAATAAGGCAGAGAGAAAAATTGATGAGACAATACTTTTATAATTAATTAGGGACCTTTATTGTTTTTCCTTTGAGATAAACTGCATATATTTTTTAAATTATTTTCATTGTTTTTGGCAGAACTGGGGATTGAATGCAGGCCCTTGTTTTTGCCAGGTGGTGCATATATTTTATAAGCCACATTTTCAAGTGGGTTTTAGTACAATATAATATATTACAAATAAATACACTTTTTTGCTATACAACTGAAAGTAATGAAGAGTGATATATCTCTATCTATATGGATAAGACATAGACTAAAGGCAGACAAATCACAGAAATTGATCCCTTGCCTTGTGTCCAACACTCTGATATAAGCAAGCTATTTTATGTTTCATCTGAGTTCTTTACATGAAGTCAAATTTTTATATGCTATAATCTATTAATCTGATTTTTTAAAAGAGAATGTTGACCTAAGTAAAATATTTTTCTTTCAAATAACATCTGTAGAATATGTCAACTAGTATGCTTTGGGCCATGTGTCAGGAAACCATGATACCCATGCAAAAATCAATCTTTGAAACAACTGCATAGGCTGACCTACATTTAGGCTCATGTTAGGACATCATGATAGAATCAATAGCTTATTTTTTGTCTCTATTTCCCTTTTGCCACCCTTATTTTCACTGCAGTAAGATAAAGAGACTTAACACAAGAAGAAAACTTCATCATTGAACATACAATGATATTATTTTGAACTTAAGTAATCATTCTTTGGATTGAGTTTTGTAAATCTACCCAGCCAGAATTGTCAACATATTCTGAGCCTTACTGTATGAAACAATGTCTGCTTCCTTGTTGGAATCAAAAATCATTTCCTCTGCATGCTTTGCACAACCCTCCACCAGCCATCACCTAGACATTTTTTCTGTGAGTTTTACATAGAGGCTGTATAGTAATTAGAACTCTGATCATGTGGGAATAATGTATGACATTGAAGCATGTTCTACAATTCTATGTCTCTTTTCAGGTGTCAAAATTAATCCATTTCCCACAGGGAAAGAATAAAATTTACTGTTTTTTGACAGTGACAGTGTATTCAAATCATATGAGTAACACTGATAATAAAACTGTAATTGTAACTGTGATGAGTAGTTGTTAGGGCAGTGTAGGTACAGATAATACTTTATGCCAAACAATGCATATAATACAAGAAAGCATATTCTGAAGAACAATATCAGGTGACTCAAAAATAACACTGTTGATACAAAACATTGAAAGCAGTTATCAAAATAACTTAATAAATAATTTCACAAAATGTAAAAATCAAAAATATAAAATATTTTAGATATAATTTCATATGTGAACAAAAATTTTATATTTTTATATATTGCAGTGTATATTAAATTTTGGTAGTCTCTTCTCCCACAGTAATATGATATAATACACTGAGAGTTACTACAAATATAAATTGTTACTTCAAAATTTGTCACATTTCTTCTCTAACTTGTCAAATGTATTTGGCTTCATTCTCCATCAATTTTTTTTTCTGATATGCAGCTGCTTCCTCTTTGTAAGTAAGTTTTAATGGAGCTTTAGATGATAGAGCTAGAGGCTAGGGAGATGCCTCAGCCTTTTCACTGTCACTGCTGATGGAATTTTTCAATGAATCTTCTGATTTCTCTGATAACCACCCTGCTGATGGCACTACCACTTCTACTTCAGACTAGAAAGCAGTAATAAGTAGAGCACATGGTAAAAATACAAGAAATGTAGGGACAATGAGTAGTCTCATTTTGAAATTTAACTCTCCAGTCCAAAGATTAAAACAAAGGCAGATATGAAGGTTACACTTCTTGTTATATAGGTCTGGCTTTATCTTGGTGTTAACTATCCAGCAGAAAACTATAAAAACGAGGTATAAAAACTAAACCCATAGTAATATGCTGAGCTGTAAAAGGCTCAAGTGAACAACTTCTGACATTGCTAGTCCTATGGATAACCCACGACTATTATGGACTACTGAATTATATGGATTACTTTGCTGAATTCAAGCACCTACAATATTTAAATGGAAATGGAATACGCATCTCTGACAAAACTAAACAAAAAAGGGTATATAAATGAAGGAATATTTTGTATCTGTATATACAAAGTAGTTAGGATAGATATACAGTTACTTTCTATTAACTCAAGAACAAAGATTTGTACTAATAGTGTTTGTACAGTATATCATGTCTACATCTTGTACTATGAATAACCACTATGAAAATAACAATATGCAATGTATCAGTTATTGAAACTGTTATAGTAATCGGTTTTAAAACTGTCCCACTGATATTTGTTTCTCAATAAAATTGAAAAAAAATTAAAAAATGAAAAATTGAGGGCTATTTGTACTTATATTTTTATCAGGTGGCTTATTATAGCAATGTAATATAAATAGAGCCACCATACAATAGATATTTTTAAATGGGAAGACACATTTTTAAAGGAAAGAGAAACTGGGATGGGGGAAAGGAGAAAAGAAAGACAAAATGAAAATATCCATATATATATATATATATTCAAAAATATAAATATATATGTGTGCTAAGATAATAATACCTCCAATTTCTATTAGTTCAGTGCAAAGAAAGAGAGGTTTATGCCTATATTGTTTGATTGATGTTTCATGCCTACATCTTGTAATATGAGCAACTCTTTTGAAGATAACAATATGTAGCGCCAGCTACAGAGCTCCTTGGACTAAAGTGCCTGCTTAGACAGAGTGCAGCAGCTGGGGTTTCATTCCCAGTGTGCCATGCTAGCCCTGCCCTAGGGCATGCTGAGACAGAGACTGAGACTGGGAGTGTTGTCACACGCCTTTAATCCCAGGACTTTGGAGGCTGAAAGCCTGAGGATCACTAAAAATCTATCTGTATAATGAGACCCTATAGACCCTGTCCTGAATACGTTTTTTAAAAAAGCAATATGTAAATACTAACCATTGTTAATCTCCTACAATCTTGTTTTGAAATGTTTTCCTATTGTTTTGGGATTTTTATTTTAAAATTTAAAAAATAAATAAAGCACATGAACACAATCTGATATACCAGCCTATAATATAAGGTACACACCCTCTAGCAAAAAGTCATGATGATAAAAGTTTATGAAGTCCTCAGAATATTAAATTTATATCATTCCTTGGACATTTCCCTAAGCATTACTATAATTGAGAGTAATAATTTTGGTCCTTATATGACACAATAGGTATAATATCCTTTTTCTGAGAGAAATGAAAAATAAAACCCAGCCATTTAATGCCTATTAGTGTTCTCCATTTAGTTTACAGTGAGTATATCAAACAGTAAATTAATATCTTGTCTTTCTTGCCTGAATGATCTTAATTTTTAATATATTTTTCTTCATTCTGTTAAATTCATACTCTCAGATTGGATAGCATTATGCCATTGACCTGCTCAAAAATCATTATTACTCTTTAATTTTACTTTAATCATTAAATGAACTTAAAATATGTTACCATGAATTTTAATGTTTTAATGAGCTCATTCTAAACGTTGTTACATTTTTCTTTATTTTTATTACATCTTGTTGTATACTGTGATCCACCTTCTCTACCATATATCAGTTACTGCAAGTTTTTCAAACTCAACTTCTGTTAACCCATTTTTCAATTCCTGGGGCAAAATATCTGACACCTGTGATTTAACGGAGAATTATTTTATTTAGTTCACAGTTTAAGATGCAGTCCATGATTTGTGGAGTAAGAATGTGATAAGATAGAGATGCTAACTTTATGGCAGCCAAGAAGCAGAGCACAGAGGAAACAAACTAGAAATGAAGATGCCAGGGGCCAGGTATTTCCCCAAAAGCCATATATATTGTTGTTATTATTATTGTTATTATTCACACAGCTCAGAGTAATTATCTTAGCAATTCTAATTGTTGATATTTTATGCCTTAAAGGATCAGCTTAAATGCTACCTCTTCAATGAATACTTGTAAGCCTTCCCATATGCTATTAAATACTTTCTTAGTATTCTGAATTTTGTCATATTTTAGATTTTTCCACATGACTGAAGTGTAATCTTAATTTTTTGTTACTTCACACAACACATTGCCTGGCATATTTAGCAATAATAAATTTGTGTCAAACAGAGCAGAAACATCTTACATTCTATTGCTTTATATTGTTATGTAATGAAAAACATGGGAAAGAGAATAAAGAACAGGGTAGGGGGAGATATAGGACAAAAATTGGTGTGATATGGTATATATGTGCAAATTCCCAAAGAATGATGTAAGTCTTATGTGTCACAAATGTATACTATGAAAATAAACCATAAAAGCTAAGTCATATTTTTGCCTAGAGTTATCTTGTACTATAAACTGAAAGTAGAATGGAAGAGATATCATAAGATTTAACCTAGATGCCTTTTCCATATTCCATTTTAGTCATCTCTCCAGCATATCACAGTTCATTCACACACACCCACATGCTATTCAGGCACATTTTTCTCACTTCTCTTGTTGAATGAGATATACACACATGCTCTATAGTAATTTTTTTCTGAGACATGATTTCTGATCATAATGCCTGCAGAGTCAACAGCAATTTTACTTGCTGTTCATTAACACAGGAAAAGTCATAGAAGAATTTCTTTTAATAATTTGGGCACTGGATTACAAATAATTTCTAGTTATCTGTTCAAATATTTAAAGTACCAGTGTATCATGCATAATAGTACATAACTTCTAGTTTCTAATTTTCTTGAAGCCAGTAGACAGTAGAAAGTTTAGAAGTTGATAAATACTATCTATTTTCCTGGTCACTGAAGAGATGTAAGAATGAAACACACTCTTAGAAACATCATAAAACTCTCCTCAGACTATTTGTCTGTGGATTAATGAGACTAGAAAACCACTCCCTTTGTCTGAATCCACCAGTTATGCCAACATACTCAACTCTCCAGTGTTGTGGTAGAAGTTTAACAGAAGTACCTGCAGTTCCCTAAATGAGCTGTATTTTCTCTTCTCTCCAGGTCTTTATGCAAAGTGTTCCTTCTGCCTACTAAATCTGTCTTCTTACTATTCCTATCTTCTTTTGCTTCTCTACCTATTCCTATTGAATTTTTAAAAGAATATGAAATAGTATTTAAGCAGAAAAAATATAAACGATACAGAATTTCCCTAAACAAAATAATATAAATTTCACAGTGTTTGTTGCATTGCATAGTGTTGTGTTCAATTTAGTTGTACAGACTACCAGAAATATGCGAGCGAATACGGAAGAAAGAAAAAAATGAAGAAAAATTATTAGAAATTAAGAAGAGATAAAAAGTGCAAAAAAAAGAAGACAAAAAGGAATAATTGCTTCTTTCCACAGACCAGCAAAATTCAGAGTGCAAATATCAAACCTCCCAGCTTATAAACATAGATAAACCTATTTCCTCCACTTCCTCTCCTGCCCTTCTCCTCATCTTAGGAATTAATTCCTTTTGAACTGGTTCATTCCTTTTTCACAGTATGTGTTGATTCATTCAGATTTTAGTTATTCTTTCAGGTTTTTACACAAAGGAAACAATACAATGTTGGCACTTGTGGGTCTTGTTTACTTCACTTACGGGTATGTTCCCTAGTTGCATCCATTTACCAATAAAACTCTCAAATTCATCCCTTTCAATAGCTGTTCAAATAACAGAACTTAACAAAAAAAGGGTATATAGAGGAATGTCCATTTAGTATCTGTGTATTCAGAGTTGTTAGGATAGATATATAGTTACATTCCCTTAATGAATAGAGGGATTTGTTCTAATGGTGTTTGTAAATAGGATATCATGTCCGCATCTTGTACAGCAATTAACCACTAGGAAGAATGTATGCAATGTGTTAAATATTGAAACTGTCCTACCAATTTGGTTTGAAACTGTCTCATTGATATTTGTTTCTCAATAAAATTATGGAAAAAAAATAGCTGTATAATTGTGTAAAAAGTACCACATATTCTTTATGCATTCCTCAGTTGATGGGCATTTCGGTTTCTTCCAAGATTTAGCTATGACAATTTACACTGCTGTAAGCATGGGTGCACAAATGTCATTGTGGTATGATGTGCTCAGATCTTTTGGAAAAAGTATTCAGTAGGAGAATAGCTGCGTTGAATGGGACCTACAATCCTAGCCTTCTGAGGAATCTTCACACTGATGTCCACAGTGGTTCTCTAACTACTTCTATCTAAAGTCAATCTTAAACTTTTAAATCACCTCTTACAAACCTACCAAACCAAATTTTATGTCTGCACATGCATGCACAGCACCAAATGCTTACACTGTATTGTCTCTGAATTGTTATGGTCTGTTTACTTCTCTCATCTCGTCAACTTAATTATAAACAACTGAAACTCAGATCATATTGTTTTTCTTGTTGCATTATTTGTGCATTGTAAAACTTCTCATGAAATTTGCAAGTTCATAAAAGGTTGTGAATGCATCAGTCCATATTTCCATAAAGGAAATTACATTACTATCCAATGCCATTTCTCTCCTAGCATAACAATACTGTAGAAGATAGAGCATCTATATAAAATGGTCCTAACTCTCCAAGTAGTTAATGGGTAGTAAATGATATCTTCAGTCATACAGAAGTACAGTTTCAAATTCCAGCAGTGTATATTGCTATTTATTTAAACACAAGGAGACTACTCATTTTTGAGTCTGTTTCCACATCTATAAGCAGTGGATTATTCCATCTACATGTCATAGAATAGGCATAAAGATTTCATAAAATATTTTGTGCAAAATGCTTTTTAATTTTTATTTTTATTTATTTATTTTTTGTGGGACCAGGGATTGAACTCCAGCCCTTGCACTTGCCAGGAAAGCGCTTATTCCACTGAGCCATTTCCCAGCCCCTAAGCCATTTCCCTGGCCCAGCCTTTTAGTAGTTATGGCTACACAATAAACATTTTACCTAACATATATATCCATTAATGTTAATTATAGCCAAAGAATAAAGAAGATACTTTTAGCCTGAAAACTTGAAGACAATGTCTTCATATCAATTTTCTAGGCTGTTAAAATAGTGTGGAAGTACTTATCGGTAAATATAAGAGTAGATAATAATTAAAAATAGACATCTTCAATGTTCATGACTTTATTATCACCTTGAAATTTTGAGTATATTTATCATTTTATTAAATGCTGCTAGATTTCACCACATTTATTTTCAATCGATTTTCCCCTTAGTATTTCTATTTCTTTTGCAAAACCTTCAAATACTTTCATGGTGAAAAATTCATAAAAATTTTGGTGGTGCAGAAATACAAATGCAGAGTGATTTCACGCATATGCAGAAGCTAATAAAACTTATATAAGAACAGAGAGCAATATATTAATCAACAATGTTTTGGAAGGTTATATAGAAGGTGAAGTTAGAAGTTTAAAGAGGATAAAAGTTCGATGAGTTAGAAGATTAATTTTTATTCTCTTATACAGTAAGGTGATTTTAGTTAACAATAATTTATTTTATATTTCAAAATTGCTTAAATATATTAATTTCAATTGTCTTGGAGCAAAGAAACAACATTCTATAATTTTTATTTTTATTTATTTATTTTTTGTGGGACCAGGGATTGAACTCCAGCCCTTGCACTTGCCAGGAAAGCGCTTATTCCACTGAGCCATTTCCCAGCCCCTAAGCCATTTCCCTGGCCCAGCCTTTTAGTAGTTATGGCTACACAATAAACATTTTACCTAACATATATATCCATTAATGTTAATTATAGCCAAAGAATAAAGAAGATACTTTTAGCCTGAAAACTTGAAGACAATGTCTTCATATCAATTTTCTAGGCTGTTAAAATAGTGTGGAAGTACTTATCGGTAAATATAAGAGTAGATAATAATTAAAAATAGACATCTTCAATGTTCATGACTTTATTATCACCTTGAAATTTTGAGTATATTTATCATTTTATTAAATGCTGCTA
>NW_004524947.1:0-1656 GCF_000260255.1 Octodon degus | reverse complement strand
TAAAGCATTTGTCTTTGGTTGAATTCTTGAGGATAGCCATTCTTTCTGGGGAGAGATGGAATCTCATTGTTGTTTTAATTTGCATTTCTTGAATTACCAATTATTCATATGTTCTAGATAAAATGCCTTTGTCAGCGGGAGAGTTGGCTATAGTTTTTTCACAGTTCATAGGTTTTCTTTTTACTTAGTTGATAAGTTCCTTTGAACTGCAGAAATTCAGAAAGATGAGATCCAAGTTCTTGATTCTTTAAAGTATTTGCTATATAATTTGCTTTTTTTTCATGAATTCTCAACGTATCCCTATGTATAAGATTTCTACCTACATTTTTTCTGCAGAAGACTTTGTGTTTCTGTATTAATTTTAAATCTTTGATACATTTTGACTGTATTTTAGTGCATGATAATAGAGATGTGTCTAATTTTAGCCTTTGGAATGTGGAATGCCAGTTTTTCCAGCAAGATTTATTAAAGAGGCTAAGTTTCTTCCCTTGAAACTGTTTGGCCCCCTTGTCAAAGATAAGGTAGGTAAGTGTATATGTAGTTGTGTCTGCATCTTCTAATCTGTTCTGTTGATTCTCAACTCTGTCTTTAAGGCACTATCATGCTGATTTTTATCACAGTTGCTTGACAGTCTAATTTAAGGTCAGTGATTGTGATGCCTCCTGTCTTTCTTTGTTGGCCAGACTTTCTTTTGATATTGTGTCTCTTCTGGTTTGAGATGAATTTTAGGAATGTCTTCTCTATTTCTTTGAGGTATACTAATGGTATTTTAATTGAGATTTCATTGAATCTGTATAACAATGTAGGGAGCATAGCCTTTTGCACAATGTTGGTTCTTCCTATCTAGGAACAAGGAATAGTTTTTTATTTTCTGAAATCCTCTGCAATCTCTTTTCTCAGCATACAGTAATTTTCTCAGCATAAACTTTTACCTCCTTTATGAGATTAAATCCTTAGTATTTTATGGATATTTTCATGGAAGGCATGTTTTCCCTAATTTCTCTCTCAGTCTTTTAGTTGCTTTGTGAAAATAATGCAATTGATTTTTAAGTATTGACTTTGAATTGCGCTATGTTTATTTGGATATTAAATGTACAAGACTCTTGATGGAGATTTTTGGGGTCCTCCAAGTACAATATCATGTCATCTTCAAATAATGATAACTTCCCTTCTTCCTTTCAAATCATTACTTTTTTTGTCTTGGTTATTTGCTCTGGTTAATGTTTCCACAACTGTACTGAACACGAGTGGAGACAGTGGACATCCTTATCTTGTTCCTGATTTTGAAGTGAAGACTTTACATTTTTGCCCATTTAACATGCTGTTCGCTGTTGATTTCTCATAGATGTCTTATATCAGGTTAAGATACCGACCATCTATTCTGATTTTCTATAGGATTTTTTTTTATCATGGACAAGTGATGGACTTTGTCAAAATCATCATGTCATGATGGAAAACTCATAAAACTTTTAGTAATTTTTCTTAATCTATTGAGATGATCATGAGATTTTATGTCTTTGGCTCCATTGATGTGGTGCATTACATTTGTGAATTTCAGCATATTGAACCATCGCTGCATTCCTGCAATGAATCTCACTTGGTTGTGCTGTATAATCATCTTGATAATTTGTTGAATTCTGTTTGTTAGCATTTTAC
>NW_004524946.1:851595-868589 GCF_000260255.1 Octodon degus | reverse complement strand
GCGCACCTGTAATTCCAGCTCTTAGGAGGATGTAAACAGGCAGATCACTACCACTTTGATCTATTAGTGAGACCCTGAACACCCTGTAGACCCTTCCCTAAAATACAAAAAAAAAAATTCTTTTGATGTTAAAATATAAGCTCCATGAAATTGGGAAGCCCACATACTCTGTTCATTTGTATATATTCTAGGCTTTAAACGATACCTCCAATGTGGTACATGTTCAATTAATAGACGTACAACAAATGCATAAACAGAGAGAAGACTTCACTGAGTTGTACTTTGAAGTAGTCTTTCATATCTTACAATAGAGCTTATTGTTTTCTAGTTATGCAGATCCTTTATTCTTTCCTCCCAGTCAGTAGCATCTACTTCCTTTTATGACACAGTTCCTGGCTTTCAGATTTGGCAGTGTTCTATTTTTCACTTTTTCTTAAATTATGACTCCTGGCATTCAGTTCACCATATGGTTATACAGGGGTTATGTTGCAGAGTTACTGGTCCAAAAGCTTATTAAGGATGTGAAGCTGTCTAGCTTTATCCCTAAGGATGCGTAAGCAACATAAACAACTGATGTATTATTCTGCCCTTATTATGCTTTTGGTATGGATTAATTTTCAATTAATTTAGTTATTTGCTATTCTGGACTCTGCCCCTTGTATATTCAAATTACATTCTCGAAATTCATTTAAGAAAAATGTTGTATTCATAGTTGAAGTATTATGTCTTTGGGCTTACAGTTCTTTTTGCATACATGGTCTTGGTCTTCATAAACATTTCACCAGCAAACTGTATTTAGATTTTTTGGATAAATTCAAATCATCCATGACTCTTAAAAATTTACTATAATAGTAACTTTGAGGGAGGGTGTTAGTGTGAAAATAACATTGACAGAAGAATTCATTTTTGACAGCAGAATTTCTGAGTAACTATGACCTATACATATGCACCTGGGCTTGTTTCCCATCGTCTCTGCTCACTGTTCATTTTATAGATGTGTGCATGTCTCAGGCCATTGGGAAGGCTGCGGGACACCTGACTGATAAGTGAGAGGTTGGCAGATCATGATTGCTGACTTTCTATACAAATAACATGAAGTATCCTGCGTGGTGCACTTGAAAGTGATTCATTAATGATTTTGTATCAGAAAAAGTTTCAGTGGAGAAAGGGACAACATGTTATGCTATTAGTCTTTTGAATTTAACTATATGTTAAGGGATGAACTCTGAACACTAGTCTATTTATGTAGCGCTAAAAACAACCTGGTGGAAGGTTAAATCATAAGAAGTATAATAGCAGCATTATTGATGACTCTTTTATGATGGCTCTGAATAACACTACTTCACCCTAAAACTATTTCAAGAAAATTTACAGATGAGAAGTAAAATGGGATGGCCCTATGAGTGCTCTGTTTACCCTGACTATAAGCTGAGAAATGATTACCTCTCTCTGTGCTTATACACCAACCATAACAAGAATGGAAGCTCTAGTGTCATCCTGACCAATTACTTGGTCTAAAATAAATGATTGAATATAGAGATGCAATGTGATGCAGATTAAGTATATATTCAAAATATAGCAAACTTTCCAGAACATTTAATAAATCAGCAGACTCCATGCTTGCCACTACTTCATGTTCCTACAAGTACAACAGACAGGCAAATGGATTCCTGATAGAGCTTAGAGCTTTTGAAGTCTTGTCTGACATTCTTTCTTTGAGATGTGCTACTTTATGTGACACTATAATTTATAATATGTGCAGATAAATTTGGTTATTTCAAATCATACTGTAGCTGAATAACTTACTAGTAATTTAAATGAATCTCATTGTGAAGTATTGCAAATGTTCCCATTTAACATAATAATAATACTAACAAAATTTTTCTTAAAATAAATTTACCACTATAGGATATAATTGTAAGCAGTGCACATCATTATTAGCCAGATAATCAGGGGTTAAGAAGTAACTGAAATGAGCATAATTTAGATGTATGCCTCTGTACACGCTTCCATATGTGACTTGGTCATTGCCAAAGTCAAGCGATGGATGGTATGCTTCTTCCCTTTGTGTAACTATATATATGGTTTATTTTCTCATTTTAGATTTTTATTGTTTTATTAAAAGTTTATGTATCTAACCATTGTTACTCTCCTAAAATCTTGTTTTGAGATTTTGTACCATTGTTTTTATTTTTTTTTCTTTAAAATAAAAATAACTGATGTCAAAAAAAAAAAAGAAAAGAAAAGGATCTGGATAATACTATAGATGGATATGTTCAATTCCAAAAATGCAAAACATTGTCATGTCTGTCTTATACCATCATAAACCATGTCTGTGAGGTTTACATTTGCTTCTCACTTCAGTGATCTAGGAAAAAAATGCTTTGCTTTTTAGTTTTTCAAGTCCTTCTTCCTGTCTCCAAGCTTAGGCATATTTGAGGAGCTTTTATTGAAAGAATTAGTCAGGTACTTCCTAAAGTTTTGTCCTTGTACTGTAAGACAGTGGTGGCCGACCTCAGACACGTACACCACAGTGGGCACTCCCAGCCCTTTTTGGGTGTGTGAGCCAAGTTTCCCTAGCAGCTGAGCATCAGATAACAGTTGATTTTTTTCTAAATGAAAACCTAAATATTCAGTTTTAATGGCAGCGTTGCACTTCATGATAAATAAGTGGGTTTGGGGTTGCATTTTGAGCACTCAGTCTCTAAAGATTTGCCATGACTACCTTAAGAAAATTTTGTTAATTATCTGCTATGTTCCAGGCAGTATGCTTAATAGTCTTTTGATTTATTTTGACTAATACTACTAACCCTGTTTTATTGCTATTAGAGAAGCAGAAATGCATATGCACAGGACATGTTAAGTGTGATAAAGCTAATTTATGGCATAGATAATTTATAGAACAGTCATTCAAACACTATCATTCATTGGTCCTGATCATGTTAATCAAGTTAAAAACTATTATAGTTCCTATAGGAATGAAATAATAAGTGGTTTCTGTAAACACATATAGATGAGCTTTATATTTTAGATAAAATAGTTATAAAGTTGTAATGTTTTTTATTAAAGTATAATTTAGCTAATATTTCATCCCCATATTTGGAGGAAGCATAACATAATAAGGCTTCAAATATAACTGGATCATTCAGGAAAATTTCAACCATACTCAAATTTCAATTGAAAGATGTTCTGAAATTTTACTGAGCATTTAATTTTGTCCTCAGCCCTGGATATTTAATACTGTGTTCAACACTTACCACATTCTCTATAAGCAGTCAGACAGAGGTTGAGATAAATCTCAAGGGTGTGCTATGTAACAGGAGCAAACACAAACATTGAGCATAGTAGAACCTGTAATAATCATTTGGAAATCCATTTAATAATATTATGTGATCCTTATTATATGTCAGGACCTTGATGTACTTTAATAAGTTTTAAATTCACTATCTCTGAAATATAGATAAGAACTAACTCTGTTTTAATGAATAAGAAAATTGAGATTTAATGGAATTTAAGCCTCTTTCTCAAAGCCATTCACCTGAGGGTTAATCTTGTGATGGTGAGATGTAAGATTATTACTCAAAATCTATTTGATAATAAATCCATAGATTTTTCCCAACACAGTCAACTAAGGCATAGCTGATGAGATAAAGATTCAAGATTTATCAGCAATCATCTTGTCAAAGACTGATTTATTCAGGTCCTCCCAAAACCACTGATGCTATCAGTGATTAGACAATGAGAAATAAAGCAGGTGTTAGGGCTGGAGTCACAGTGCTCTTGAGGAGGATGACTGCAGGGTGTGTGCAGCCATGAACAGCTGGACACTGCTGTTGAACCACTTCACAGGCAGGGAGGGGAAAACACGCACCAAAACAGAAGAGAAAATCTGTTAACATTATCCTTTCCCCCCTTCTTTGCCTATTTTTGATGAGGACCCGGAGGTGATGAAAAGAGAGGAGAGAAGCAAAAAAGAGGTGAGAGAAGAAGAAATAGAATTCACTCTCCAATCACAGGTCCTAAGTTTTTTCACCTGCTTACTTTCACTGATTCTTTATACACTTGGTAGAAGTCAACTTTTGCATGGTAACAAACCTAAAACCTAGAGGCCTAAAGCAATATTTATTATGTATGCAAATTCTATGGGTAATTTGAATAGTTTTTCTACTCTCGAATAATACACTCAAAAATGGGTGATTTTATATGGGTCTATTAACATATTCTGACCTCATCTTAGAAAGTCATCTCACGTTCCACTTGTTCCTTTAATGGGCTGACTTAGGCCTATTTACATGTGGGCTTTATTCCAAGAAGGCAAATTTCTAGTAGCTGAGTCTTAGGTTCTGACCAAATACAAAGCTCTTTGCTTCAGTATGTTAGCCACAGGAAGTCCCAAGGCCAGCATGTAGTGAATGTGTGATGGAGAAACAACATCCTGTGTTTGATGGGCAATATGGGAAGAAGTATGTGGACACTGTGATATACTTCATATCTTGATGGAGAAGTGAAGGTTTCTGGACTAAGAACAGTGGGTTTTGATGGCAAATATTTCTCTGCATACCCACTTAATGTGTGTGTGCCATTCATCGCTTCTAATAACTGCATTACTAAAGAACATTAGGAAACAGTTTTTCCTGTAGAGAGGCATGAACAGCTTTTACGAAAAGGGAAATATTGGTTATATTATACATAGGGAATCAGCCACATTATAGTCAAAGGCTCAAATATGATTTTTCCCATTTTAATCAAGTTTTAAAATGTTTGACATTAAAGCAATACTATTGTTTATGAAATAGTGCTCTTTGAATTAAGGAACTAAGGCATACATTCTGCCCTAAATTGACATGAAACTTTTTTTTTTTTTTTTTTTTTTTTTTTTTTTTAGAACTGGGGATTGAACTCAAGTCCTTGGGCTTGCCAGGCAAGTGCTTATTTAACTGAGCCATCTCCCCAGCCCCTGACATGAAACTTTAAAAGAGAAAAGTTGAAACCTTCAAAGAGTGATCACTTTTAGACTCATTAAGAAATTCCAAAGACCCCAAAGTGGGAATTGAAAGTAAGCACAAGTTTACTTTCTCAAATCATTGGAAAAATAAGAATAAACACTGTAGCCTCTTCCCCTCCCTCCTCCAGTGTTCCCTTCCCTTCCCATTTACAGAAGCTCTATTTCCATTTTTTTCCTTCAGTTCTCTTTGCTCTTTAAATCTTTTCCCTCCCTTTCCTCCATGCTTCACCATTAATTACTTACATGTACAAATCTCCCACAATAAATCTGATCATTATCCACTGCAAACAGGTAGGGCATATACGGGTTTTAATATTTGTGGGTTTATGAAAACAAGACAAGTGAACATGTCTCCAAACAAAAATAAAAACTGTGATGGATATAAAATAAAATAAAATAAGTCAAGTAAGGTAAAGTGAAATTAAATTATATTAAAAGCATTGTGATCACTGTAAATCCCAGAAAACTTATAAAATTATAAGCTTAGTCATTATTTTAAAATACTCCAAATTTTATGATATGTTTCATTACCCATCCTGACCTGCACATGTTTGATTGCAAACAACATTTCCTAATAGTATATTATAGTTTGATACATCATTATCTTAAAGGATGTTATCTGTGTTTCTATATCTGTGTTTTAAGTCACCCGTCACTCCCTGTACTATTTTGACAAATATTTCAAAGTAAATGCAACACTCTCAATGACCATTATGAGAAGGCCACCTGTTCTAATAGGAGTGTCATCTCCAGATTGTACCCTGAAATTCTGTGTAACATTTGCTATTTGGCATGAGAATATCTCTGCCTAAGATACCCAAACTCCCATTTAGTCCATTTCTTCAACTCCCTCTTTCTCTCCACATCATTATCTGTGTAGCTTCACAGTCCAGGAAGCTTTCATTCCTCAAGTACTTTGAGCACCTGCTATGGCAGACAGGTGCTGTGCCTGGTGCTGAAGATCCATGACTAGCAGCCAAACATGACTGTCTTAAAGGGTAAATGTACTCACCTGTGTAGTCATTTTCTCCTGCATGACCTGTGCTATCCAGTTACCAAAAAAATCTAAGAATGTGAATATGTATGAAAATTCTCATGATTTCAATGGGAGATGATTGACATGACTGCAGTGTCCATCTCTGGCTGCTCCTACCCAGAATGCCTACTTACACGTAAAGGACCACAGTTCATCAGATTTAGATGTGCTCCATTAAGCTAACATAAAAATACATTATTTGACAGTGAAACATGTAGCTTATATTTAAAATAACTACAAATACTCATTTTAAACATTATTCCTCCTTGTTTGAATGTATATATGGTCATAAAAAAAGCTACAGGTTTGGTTTTCTATTGAGTTAAAAGGAGAACTTGATGAAATGCTAAAAAAGGCTAGATTGTATTTTTCATTTTCCATTTGGATGTATCAGTTTTTCATTATAAGATTCAGTAATTAAACCTAAAGTAATTTCAAGACAACTAACCATGTTACACCTCACAAAATATTAGGTTCAATACATTACATAGTATTTTGAAGAAAATGAATAGTTTGGGTTAATTTATATGAAATCTCTCAACATGGTAGAACCAGTAAACATTTTCAAATAGGAAATAAAAGCAAGTAAAGCATGTGAATTAGAATTAAAGAGGAAAAGGGTTGGCCACGACAATAGTTTTGACATGTGAAACAAAGGTTGTCTGTCCAGACTTTCACATGCATAAAACTCATTTCATAATAGAAAGAACAAGCCTTTCAATTCTTTTAACTACTATTTATTGAGTTTTTAAAGTGCAACGAAGTTCAATGCCTGAAAGGTGATTGCATGCATCTTACTCAATTCTCACAGTAAATGAGCACACAGACATCACCATTGTTTAATATATAAGAATACTAGAGCACAGGAATCTTAGGACATTGACAAAGATTGAACATATAAACAGACATAATAAACAATTGTTTAAAAATAGAACTTTCAGACATCTAAGCTGCTACTTTGAACCACTAGCCAGAACAGCACCCTCAAATTTGTGTTTGGGGAAATGTGTCTAATGGGGTCAAGGAGATGGCTCAGTAGAATAAGGGCTTGCCTAGCAAGCACAAGGGCCTGAGTTCAGCAAAGGGTTCTGCCACAAAAAAAAAAAAATATATATATATATATATATATATATATATATTTATTTATTTATTTATTTATTTATTTATTTATTTATTTATTTATTTATTTATTTATTTATTTATTTATTTTTGGTGGTAACAGGGATTGAACTCAGGACCTTGCACTAGCCAGGCAAGCACTTATTCCACTGAGCTATCTCCCCAGCCCCAAAGTAATGCTTTTCTTTTCTTTGTTTTTCTTTTGTATTTTTTAGGGAAGGGTCTACAGGGTGTTCAGAGTCTCACTACTAGATTAGACTCAGTGATTTTCCTGTTTACAGTCTCCCAAGAGCTAGAATTACCAGTGTGCACCACCAGGCCCAGTCTCAATCCCTGTCTCAGTGTACCCCGGGTGCAGGGCTGGCATGGCAGGCACAGGGATCAAACCCTCAGCCCCTGGGCCTGCTTGCATTTGCTTTAACCTGTTGAGCTACTGGGATGACCCTTAAACATTTTAAAATCTGCTACCCTGAGCTCCATTTTTCTCATTTGTAAAATGGGTAATGACTGTTTCTCCTAAATTCTTGACTATCTAGATAGACTATTGTCTAGCCCATGTATCAGCGTATAGTTGGATATTTAGCCATGTTTTCTTCTAAGCAAATTGTATAACCAGATTTACTGCCTGATATTTTGCCTAATGTGAAGACTTCTCTTCAACATTATCCTTTATCTTCCAGAAAGATGTTATAGTGCTGCAACTGTATACTTTTGGGTGGTACCTGTATAATATGTGGCGCTATCTTTAAATCAGATCTGAGGCTTTGTTTCCACTGTCAAATGATTATAGGGTACTCTCCATGATGTCATACATACATGCTGAGGGACAAAGTGCAGTGTAGCAGGAATAAGAGTAATGTGCATTGGGGCCACTTCTTCATGTAAGTCACTTGTGCTTTCAGGATGAGCTTTGCCCCAGAAATTGATGATGGATTGTTATTGTGTGTCTTCAGCTTTATATATCAGTGGGCCAAACAAGTTCATGAAAGAAGCACTATGTGTCTTGTGTAACAGACACTTCTTTGTAGTACAAATTTAATTTCCTTGTATGTAATTTTGCTATAAAAACTATTATCTGTGGATATTCATCATGGTTCTGTGGGAAACATTTCTTCATACCAAGAAATATTCTTCATGACCAAAGAAGTGATGCAGAGGGATCATACTTATGCAGTTGACTGGTCTTACCTTGTGAAGATGTAGTCATTGTTTCAATTAACTAATATTGTCTTTCATGGTTGAGGCAAAAGTCTCAAGGTGCTAAGCTATATAAACTCTGAATCAGAATCTAATATGTAGTAATGATTTTAACATAGGCAGGATTCATCAGGGCAGAAAGTGAAGAGTCAAAACAAGAATAATACTGCTTGGTCACTTTCTTTGTCACTTGGGCAAAATACTCCACATCTGCAACTTAAAGTGGGTTTGTTTTGACTCATGTTTTATAAGTTTAGTCCTTGTATAATCTGTGGCATGGTGGAAAGGACCACATAGAAGAAATATGCTTACTTGATATTGCACAGGAAACAGAGCACAAATGAAGAGCCAGGAAGGGTGATACATTTTTCTATGTCATTCCCCAGCAACTCACTTCTAGCCAGGCCTCACGTCTTACCTAGCATCATATCTAGTCATAGCATTCCCATTATCCAGACTTAGCCTCCACCTCTGAGAGTGTGAGGTCTGGAGGTAACATCTAGATATAAACCATAACAAATACCACTTACTATTACTTATGGGAACTCACTTTCAAAATTTATTCTTTTGATTCTCATGGATTTATGTGTTTTATGGCCTAGAAATCTTAGTTCCAGAGTAGGAAACATTTCTACCAGGAAAGAGAATAATCACTGTATTGAACTGAATGCTGAGACTTCCCCTGATCATTTTGGACTTCTGACACTGAGTTAATAGGCTACAATTGGAGGTACAGCATTGGCAGCAGTAACTGAGTCACACTAACATGAAGAAATTGGACCACTACTCCACAATAGAGGTAAGGGAAAAGGTATTTGCAGTGCTGAAGATCCTTTAGGGCATCCTCTAGTATTAACAAGACCTTGCATTAGAATCAATAAAAAAACTATAATAACCCAATCGAGGCAGAATGACAAATGGACCAAAATCATTAGGAATTAAGCTATTACCCAAATAAGTGAGGATCCAAGACCCTCTGTGGACTTTCTGACACAAAGGAATACAGAATGGCAGTATTTATCCTATGTCATTGTAACTTGGGATTATGTAATTCTTTTGCTAATCAAAATTTTGCACTATGAGTTTGCCTTGAGTTTCAAGACTTTGGAAATGTTTAGCAAAGCTGGAATTGTTGAGACTTTGGAAAGAAATTGGTGTGCTTTTATTTGCATGTGTGATAGCTGTGCTTTGAAAAATTATGATCTTGCTATTGTCTTTATTTGGAGAATCAATGTGGGTTAGGGAGATGTGTTGAGGTAACTGCTTCCTACATAGTGACCTACATGGGTCAGTATGTGGCAGGTCAGCTAGTGTTAATTTAAGGGATACTGTGATCTGCCAGGGGATTGGTAGACCATGTATCTAGGTGTGCCTATGTGGGTCTCAGAGCTGTGGTCTCAGGGCCTATATTTGGGCCCATGGAATTTCTTTCTTGGCAGTGCTTCCTGCTTTGTTCCTTGATTTGTTCCACCACAGACTGAGAATCTGGGCTTTACTTTGCTCTTCTGTAATTACATTTCTTCCTCGGAGAGAGATGATCTTGCAATGATTTTTCTGAAATCAACTTTTCCTCCTTCAAGTTGTGTCAGGAGATTTGTCTCAGCAATGAGAGAGCTGGATAATATACACTGTAACCTCTTCTCCTTTAAGTCATGTGTGTCAGGTACCATGACTCAGCAATAAGAAAACTGACTGATATCTATAGTGAAATCACTATAGATAGCACTTACAGTTTTGGTCATGTCTAAAGGGTATGCTATCCAAGTGGAGGTGGAGATTTCCTGGAAGAAATGCAAATGAACCAACCTCAAGAGTCATGAAATATTTGAACAAAATTGATTCATAAAAGGAATGAAATAACTTAATGCCATGTATACATAAATAATAGTTTAGTTTATGCTGTAAGTAAAATGTGTTTATTGGTGAAATACTTAAACCTTGTTATGCTTATTGACATCTATTTTTTCCCTATCAAAGGATAAACTCAGTGTTTTGAGATAGTTTTATATTTTGAGTTAAATGGAATCTTGTTAGTATAAAAGTTATTATCTGATTTTAATGAAACTACTAGTACATAAATGTGATTTTTGCAGCATAACTAGTTTGAAACATCATGATTCAACCTATCAATAAGGTCAACACTCTCTCACCAAAGGCATTTGTTTCATAAATTGGTATGCAGTATTCTTGACTTGATTAATAATTGTGTTCTTTGAAGAATGACATGGTACCAGTGAAACCCTGTGTGTAGAGATGAAGTCTTGGGCAGGGGGTATAAGAAATTTTTGCAGATATTTAATTGAAGTATTGTCACATTGCAAAGGTTAGCCATTTTTATATTAATTTTATTGAGAAAGAAGTAGTAATGAGACAGTCTCAGAACAGGTTAGTAAGACAGTTACAATTATTAATACATTGCATATTGTTTTCATAGTAGTTATTCATAGTATAAGATGCAGACGTGATAGCTTGTCTAAATACTATTAGTCCAAAACTAAGTTTAGCCATTTTTGTGTGGTCTCAATACTTTAAACTAGTACAGTGGGTGGAAGTCATAAGATTTCAGATTCTGTTTGTTTATAGGAAAGTGTTTTATAATTGACTCAGCTGTCCAAAGTTGCCTCAGGAAATAGTAAATTCCCAAATCCTAATCTCTGAATCTATTCAGGCAGAAGAAACTCTAACAGCTAAAAGATATTGGCATCTCAGTATTTTAGGAACTCTGAAGAACACTTGCCAAATCAGAAGATGATTAAAGTTTTTCCTCTTTGCCTATAGTGAAAAATCTTTATTTTGAATATATATAATATTGTGTCACAAAATTATTGTGTCAAGCAAAATAAAATTTATACACATTGCTATTTATCATCTATCTACCTGTCTATTTATAGATCTATGTGCTAATAAAACACACTGATCAAACTGAGACTATGAATATACACATCATTTTAAATTTCAGTCATTTCTTTGTGGTGAGATTATCTCAAAATTTTTCATTTATTTTGAGCTACACTACTCCTATCTGTAATCACACTAAAGTTTTAAATCTTGAACTCCCATTTATATTGGAAAACTTTACAGCTTTTTTACATGTTTTGGCTCATATGAAATCATAGTAACTAAAATAGAGCTGTTGTTTGTCCTTAGCTAATGAGTGTTTTGTCTGAGCCTTTGAGCTTCTTTTGATAGTTTTTTGGGGTCTGACACTCCTGATCTTTAAACGTTTTTGTTCATTATAATTTGGCTTTTGTCCTCTCTTTCCAGCCTACATTTTACTTCTTAGTAAACTCATGAACTACCTGAGTTTAAAGTACCTCCTATACTTTGAAGAATTCCACACTTACATCTATATTTGCAACTAGCATATCCACCTGTCTATTAGACATTAACACTTACATTTTTAGAGGAATTTTAAATTTCTTATATCTAAAACTCTAATTTTTACTAGGCCTTCAGTAATAACATTTCCTTTGTAGTTCTGATTTTTCAAATAGTGGAATAATTAGCAGCATAAGATATGTGGGAGTGCTTTTTAATAGTCCAGTCCCATCATCCTCTTTTTACAGGTCCTACTTTCAGCATATATGTCAAAGATAGTCCCTTCTTTTCAACTCTGCTTTTAATATTGTCAACCAGAACAATGTCATTCTTTGCCTGTGCCATTACAATGGCCTTTTAATTGAGTCCCTCCCTTTTTTAAAAAATAATTTTATTGAGAAACAAATAACAATGAGACAGTTTCAAAACTAATTACTAGCACAGTTTCAATAATTAATACATTCATATTGTTGTCTTAGTGGTTATTCATTGTACAAGATGCAGACATGATATCCTGTCCACAAACACTATTAGAACAAATCTCTATTTGTTGAATTAAGACAATGCACCTGTATATCCATCCTAACTATTTTGAATATACAGATACAAAACTGTTGTTCATTTGTATCCCCCTTTTTTGTTTAGTTTTGTCAGAGAAGGGTATTCCATTGTCATTTAAATACTGTGAGTCCCCTTTTTAACCTCACTTACTTCAATTCACTTTTCAAAACTTAAATAATATTTTATTTTCCTATGAGCTTCCTATAAACAATACTGACTGTAAATGTCTTTTATTTATAAATAATTACAGAACCACAATATGTTGAAAAAATATTCCAGGAATATCCCCTTCAAAGTATGTTTCATAGGTTCATATCTGATTTTGTCCTTATCTTGTTTGAACTCCTTATCTAATTTTCTTAGGAAGGTTATCATCCTATTGTAGGTTGTTAATCTCAGAATGGTTTCTATTCTTCTCTATGTTTATTTAGCTTTCTTCTGATATGCTTCTCACTCTTATTCTTAATATTTTATTTATTCTAACTTTCTGTTTCTTTTCTGTAAGAAAGTTCTTTTAGATTAATGTTCTCTGTACCTATTCCTTGACATTGCCTTTCATCTCATTATTCACAAACTCCACAATCTATATTTTGGTATCTTGCCTCTGTTTTTTCATTTTCTGATTTTTTTGTTTGTTTGTTTTGGACCTGGTGATTGAACTCTGGCTCTTGCACTTGTAATTGCTTATTCCACTGAGCCATCTCCCTGGCCCATTCTGTTTCATTTTACTGCTTAAAATTTCCAATCATTTTTTGCCTAATTTTTGTTTAACATGTGTCTTCTTAACTGTGTTATGAACAGCCTTGCTCATGGTTCTAAGGTCACTACTATATATTTTAAAATCAATAAAGTGAAGTGTGTTCAAGAAGGAAAGTTGTCATTGGTATTTAGAACTTTATTTTGAGTCCTTGGGAGCTTCTTGGAGAAAAATGACTGAAAATTGTGTCTTAATTACTTTGCTCATTGCTGAGGCAATGTACCTGACACCCAAAGTTAAGGGAGTCTTGTAGTTGATAGTTTACAGAGATTTTAGCTTCTAGTTGGCTGGTCCAAGGCATAGTGGCATGGTGGAGGGGAAACAGTTCATGGCAGGCATTACATGTGTTATGGTTTGTGTATAGGTGTCCCCCCAAAG
Organism: Octodon degus; assembly: GCF_000260255.1. NCBI lineage: Eukaryota > Metazoa > Chordata > Mammalia > Rodentia > Octodontidae > Octodon > Octodon degus. Next base: position 855,218 of record NW_004524946.1, on the reverse strand, counting down.
CCTCATGCAGTCTTGGGGTAGCTTCTGGAGTTTGTGATTGATTACTGTGGGTGTGGATGCTGCACCTGCCCTGGGGCAGGAAATGTGCATTACAATGTAAGGTGGGAAGAGAAGCCAGATTCTTGAGTTGCTGATACCCCTCCTTGCACTCTTGCTATTTGCCACCACCATGAAAGGTTACTTTTTGTTCTGTGCTGCTCTGCGTTGGACCCAGCTGAGTATAGACTGAAACCTCCAGTAACTATGAGCTAAATAAACCTTTCCTTCCTTCATTTTGAGTGTCAGGTATTTGTCCCAGCAACGAGAGGAGAGTAACTAAGACAACATAGAAGACAGCAAGGCAATAATCAGTGAATTATTACCGCAGTGAAGACCTACAATAGTCCTCTTCCTGTCTCTTATATTTATCCATGCCCTTAGTGTGAGTAACATTCATACACAGGGTTGGCTTTCCCATTATTCACACCAAGAACTCTGCTAAACATATCAGTGGACTAATTTAGTAGTCACACACCCTTGGTCTTGCTTTGCACACTCTAGATACAGCACCTACAAAAAGCCCCACCTATGACTACATGAGGCTTTAGGGGGACATCAAAATACAAAACATAGCAACTTGTATTTAACATCAACTTTTGGTTACTTGATGCATATGTTTAATCAAATTATCTATTCATAGTGACTTTCAGTTTATTCATCTAAAAAAACCACGAATTTTTAATGGGAATCTGGCAAGGGTTAAGTGAATAAAAGCACTACATTGTTACTATGTTTGCAAGGACCATCCTCTCAAATTTTTGATATGATAATTTTTAAACTTTGATTATTAAGAAAATAGAGAAGTATATGGCTACACACATATAAAATCTCAAAAAATTATTCTCTAATATTCCCCAGAATACAGTGCAAACTTTTCTTGATATTCCAAATAATATATTAGAGATTTGTGATCTTAAGGGCTTTTCTGTTAGACTTTTTGTAGTGTTTTTCTTTTTAAAGTGGCTTTTATAATTCAAAATGCATCTTTGGACTTCTTTTTTCCTCTTTCTTCCATTACATGATTAAATACATGATAATCAAATGTAAATTGTCTGGATCTAAAGTTATTGTCTACTTTTTAATCTAAACAATTATTTGAAGAACTTAAGAAATACAGACTTAAACAGACCCAACATTAATTGTGAGGGTACAAAGTACACAATAAAACATCTATAAATTTAATTAATATGATTGTTCTACCATGTAGAAATAAATTTTCTTATTCATCACTGAGCTGGATGAATCACAGATCTTTCTTAAAAAAAATCACTGCTGTCTAACAACTCAAGAAAATGACAAATGAATAAAATTTTAAATTTTCCCAGAGAGATAATGAATAACTCTGGCAGAAATTGTCAGAATCAACCTTTTCAGAAGCCTGTAAATGAACTAAAATCTTGCACCAATCTGAAGAGTGTTAATTCAAAGAGTATTTTTTGAATAATATCCATAAAAAGAGATGCCTTTGTGACATTTTAACTTGCCATGTCCTCATCACTCCAGCTATGCAGTGCGATGAAAGAAAACAAAACACAATCATAATGAAAACAAGCATCTTAAAAGCTACTGAAAGAGGCAGAGCTGGCCAGAAAATACTTCAGAATACAGCATTCAGAGATTTTTGTTTTATGATCTGTCTAAAGGTTTCATGGAAGGGCCTGAGAACAGATCTGTCTTTGTTTCACATGATCCCAATGTTGACCAAGACAAGCAGCACTTTTTCCCATAAATACTTATAGAGTAATTAATAGAAGCTGTGGCACACAACAAATCTCACCCCCCAAAAATTTAAAATAAAAAATGCCTTCAAAGTAATATGTCCATACAGGACTTTGAATAACTCTACTAAGTCCTTATAAGTGTACAAAGTTATGGGTATGTAGGCCTATGCACATGTCTGACTGTTGTTAGGGTTTGTTTTTGTGTTTCCCTCAAAACTCCCATAAATGGGAGTTTCAGCAGTGACTGAATCTAGGGTGTGTGAAACTGGGATTAAGGGTGGATGATTACTAAATCAATCCACTGATTGATTTAGCATAGTTTTGGGTATGGATGATGGAAAAGTCCCCTTTGTGTAAGAGGCACAATACACAATATGGGCAGCCTAAAAGGGATAAAAGTAAGAAGCTGGCTGCTGCTGCTTTAGAAGCTTGCTGCTTACTGTCTTCCTTGCAACACTATAGACTTTTTCTATTCTGGGGTGCCCCTCTGCCATTCCACCATGTCTTGGAGTGAGCTGACTATGTACGGAAAGCTATACAAACTGATCTGAAATAAATATTTCATCCTTTAATTTGTAAGTGTCAGGTATTTTGCCTCAGCAATAATAAAAGTAAGATGGCCATGAACATTCTAAAGATCTTATAGTGTCATGAACTCTTCCTGTGGCCAACTGTAAAGCCATGGGCAGGAAGAAGTGAAGGCTAAGTCAGAGTTGTAGAAAGTTTGGCAAGAATTGAAAACATGTCTTAAGATTCACAGAGAGTTCTTAGACAAAGATGAAAATATTTACCTGTTGTGGGCATTTAAGAATAAGTTTACAACTGGTAGTTTATCACTGAACTAACCAAAAAGAGAACCCAGTGTTTACACACAAAGAACAATACCAATTTTGTAGAACTAGTTCAGAAAAGCTAGGAACCAAATAATAATTATTCACCAATAATAAACAAGAACAACAGTGAGCTTAGAAGTTCTGAAGAATCTAATATTAAAAAAGATTGTATTATTTTAAATAAACTTTTTAAGGGGCGGGAGAGATAGCTCAGTAGAATAAGTGCTTGCTTGGCAAGCACAGGGTCCTGAGTTCAATCCCTGGTACCATAAAAATAAATAAAATAATAAATAAATGTTGTATGTTATGGGTCGGTGCTGAAAGAAAGGATGAGAAGACCTGATAAACGTAGCTTCAGAGGTCTCACTGAGATTAGTCTCTCTCCAAGTGAGCCCAGAGCCTCAGAAGGATCTCACATTTATTGAGGGGTAAAGGCAGACTAAGAAATGTGCATAATTACTTAAGTGAATACAAACTACTGTCTCTATTAACTTCCACCATTTGCCTAACACTAGGCTCACCCAAATGCTAGCGGATAATATCTCAAGCAAGGGATCAAAGGACAGGGTGCCTGCAGGAGGAGCTGTTTGTTATCTGCTGTCTTGGGTCCCAGCTTGCCGGGAATTTGCAAACAGACAGCAACCCTCCTCAGTCCAGTGTTCCCTGCTCTCTTGGGACATCAGGCTTTTGTCTCAAATCTATATCTCCACAAATAAATATGCTTTTTAAAATTATGAGACATGAAAGGAAGAAAGGTAAGGACCATATCAAGAAATAAGAAGCCAGTTGAAATCTTTGCTAGAGGATGTTCATAGTTCTACTTACCAAACAAAAGATAGGAAGTCATTTATTTTCAACAAAAGACTAAAAGAAAATATGAGTCCAATATTATGCTAAAGATAGTGTAATTGCAAAAATAGTTACAATCTATAAAAATAAGAACCAAAATAGAAATTCTAGTATTCAAAGGTGTAACAACTGAAATAAAAACATTCACTTGTAAGTAGAACAGCAAATCAAAAGGAAGAAA
>NW_004524946.1:843945-851495 GCF_000260255.1 Octodon degus | reverse complement strand
TAATCCCAGCACTTGGGATTATAGGAGAATTGTTGAGTCTGATTTATGTAGTGAGACCCTGTAGATCCTGTAGACCCCATCCTAAATTATATAGATATAGGTATAGATATTTATAATTGATACTTACACTAGAAAAAGAAAGAAACAACATAAAAATATACAGTCTCAGACACAGGGGAGACACTATTATTTGTAATGATACATGCCTCAGAAGAAGTTCATAAAAGGGGAAAAGAAAGAAATAATATTTTTTAAAAAGTGTCTAAAAGTTCCCCACGGTTCATAAAAAAATATAACTATATATCCAAGAAACTCAATAAAGTTTAATACAAAGGTAAAGAAATCTTCAACTATACAAATCATAGTCAAAAGCTAAAGAGGTTATGGAAGAGCCTTGACCAAACTTTATTTATATAAAAGAAGAAATCAAGACATTTCCAAATTGAAATTACAATAAAACTGAGCAATTTGTAACCATAAGATGTGTGCTATGAAGGATACTGGAGAGACCTTCACGTTGAAAGGAAAGAACATTAATAAAGCAGATTGATTCTTAAAGCTGGCAGTCTATATTTAATATGTTAGTCAAAGGAATTGAACACATTTACAAATGTGAACTTCACTATGATTATTATATATAACAAATTTTAATTGAGAATATACTGAGATGTAAATATCTTTAGGTATTTAGCACATATTTATTATGGTCATCTGATGTCTTTGCTCTGTGAGGTTCAACAGTGTAGGAAATATACATTTCTGTGTTGGCCTCCTGGAGCTTGTACTCTAATTGTACTGATCTGTTAGTATTCTAGGTAATATGCTTGGCCCTGAAGTCTAAAAGATGACTATACCTTAAACAATTTTATTGAGAGATTTGCTTTTATTTAATAATACACTTACAGCAATGGAGGAAGAATAGTTAAAGAAGGGATAAGGATATTTGTCTTTTCTCACCTCAGGAATAATTGATGTATTAGTTTTTGCTAAAAACTTTGCAATGGTTTTAAAATGTTATATTTCCCCTGGTCCCTTTTGTTTCTCTTGAAGTTATGATTCAGGGGCAAAAATATATTGGCATATATTACTATATTATTCAATAGGAATTTTGTTAATCTAAAAATGTGTATATGCAGAAAATATTTTTATGAATAAAAAGAAATTTAATGCTATATCTATACCTCTATCTATATCTACCTCTATCTATATCTATATCTATTTATATATCTACATAATCTATGACTTTTAGTGAACAGCTTGTGACTACCCAAGTCAGAGTCTGGCAAAGGCCCTAAGCTCATGTCTAACCCTGAAAGTATTATAGCAACTTAAATCATTTTAGTTTTTATATTTTTCTTGGAAGATATGACCTAAGTGAAGGATTCACTTGAAGGCAATCCAACACTATTATTTATGAACTGACTGTAAGTCACCATTTCATTCTCATTTTGAGTTCTTTATCTCCCTCCTTAGAATCTGAATCTTAGACCATTTTGTGTGATAGTTGCCTTTTTCCTTCCTTATTCAGTTACATAATATCAATAGAGTATATTCTGAATGACTTTGAAAGCACATAAAGCAAAAATATCTATTTAAAAATTATTATGTTTCAGTACACAGTGTTTACATTTGTTTTAGACATTTGGTACATGTACGTAGCAAATAAATTTTAGACAAATTATTTAGCTAAAATGACCACTGATTACATTTCCTAAAAGTGAAAACTTTGAAAGAATACATCAATTAGAATCTTTAAGGCTATACATAAGAAAACATCCTCTTAAAGTTGGCCCAATAATTAGTTGTTGTGTACAATTAATAAGAGATTCAGTGGAAATAAAGGTCTAGGCATAGCACCAGCAGTGATTAAGTCATTCATTAAAGATACAGGTTGCTCTGCTGTTTTTAGCTGACTTTATTGTAAAGATGGTTTCTATCACGTTGCAACAGAGAAGTCCAACAGCACTTCTTTCAACCTGATCCAGATTAGCATGTACTTGAACCTCTTCTTCCTACCCAAATGTCTGAGAAAATTCGTATACAAAGCGATTTATACCAATGTGGCTTTACCAAGTGCTCCAAGAGCACTGCATCTTAGTTTTTTGATGTGGTTGTTATTCCCCATAAAGGAGATTCATTTAGATAGGTGATAAAATTTTTTTCCATATGGCTTGACTCTTCCTCTAAAGTAAGACCAGCAGTTAAAATTTCTGACCAGTTGGGTTATGAGGTCTTCATACATTTATCTATGAGAGGAAGAAACTGTTAAATTTAAACTTCATATCAAATTCAGACTCCAGAGGAAATCAAGTTGAGGATATTTATTATGACTTAAAAAGTATGATCTGATAATCTGATTTGTTTTGAAATCTTAAAGACTTGAATTCTTATATCTTCTCAAGACTTATTGCTTCACATTCATCAGCCAAGTACTCTATACCTGTTTTTATCTCAATAAAATGGAGAATATTATGCCTATTAACTACATTAACATTTAACTGTCAAATTGTTATTTTCCCTTTTCTACATCTAAGGACTCACCCAAAAGTTACCAGTATAAGGAATTATCAGGAATACTCTGTTAAGTCTGTATGACAAGAAGCTACAAATTCTTGAGGTTTGTGCAGCTAACTTCACAGGAAACCTGAATGGCTATCTCCTCAGAGCAAAGCTTGGTGCTGTGTTCACGAAAGACCTTCCTCATATTCTCCAGCAAAAATTCACCTAGAAAATGGATTTTTTTTTAATCACAGGATATTAAAGCATGAACTAGATAGAAACTACATTTTTCTAAAATATAGCAGGAGAATGAGCAGGAAAAACAAAACTTTGAATGAGAAGTGGGCATCTTATCAGTACACTTGTGACCTCTGCATCTCAGATGTCATTTGGAAGAAAAATACAATTGACTTTCAAATTATATAACATATACTTACAAGAAGACTCTTCAAAAATAGATCCATGCATCTGAACATCCACTTTTTGTTATTTATTCAATTAAAACAATGAAGACTATGCATTACAAAGTTGGTAATGGAGTAAAACTTTTAAACTTGGAATGTCAGTTAATTTCCCACTCCTGTTCATAGTTCATTCTGCTATAACAATTGGTTTTGGATATCTGAGTGTTGTAATCAGGGTTTACAGTGAAATAGATTTAATACAGGATGCATAATTTATAGGATTATTTTATAACATCCCCCCCAAAAAAAGTAAAAAGTCTCTATTCATTAGAGACCAAAGAATCTAGCTAAGGGCCTTGATCACACAACAATGTCCTGCACAAATCCAGTTAAAAGTCAGAAGCCCATGACAATGTCTCATGCAAGTCTGTATCACTTTTCTGTACTGTGAAGGTCCAAAGGTCATTGGTGGAAGCCAGAAAGTCTGTACCAGTAGGATGAAGGATCTTTGCCAGCAGGCTGAGATCTTCCCTACAGTCAGGAAAGGTTGCTCAAAAAAGGACCAGGGATGGCCTAAAAATAACTGCAGCAATCCTCACTAACAGTGAGGAGGACAGTTTTCCAGGCATGAGAGCAGCCAAGTTCAAGAAAACCAGAGTGACAATATTCTCCAGGCAAATCAAAAGCACATCTTCTCCTCCAGTTTTCCTTTAATGCTATGGGCAACAATCCTCAAGTGGGCCTTCTATACCCAGAACCATTCTGATTCAATTCAGCTGGGTGTTATAAGGCAACCATTAGTTAACCTATTATCCTGAGTGACATCAAAAAAGCAGCTTTTTTGTTTTTGTTTTTGTTTTTGTTTTTGTTTTTGTTTTGTACCCTTGACCAAATCTCTGAGGCATCAGATACCCACATGTGTACACACAGATACACACTCACACATTGAAGGTGACTATACGTGGTGGCTTATCAATTTTATACTTATTTAGCAAAAGCATTTTAATCAAGTCACATAAAACTTTGTGTTAGCAATGACTTAAAAGTAGTTTAAATTTCAGCCATCTTTAAAATCTTTCTAATCGGCCAATGCATAAAGTTACTTTTTAAAAGTCGTCTGCATTTACTTGGATACACTGGAAGTATTCCCTCAAAATGAAATTCCAAAAGGAAATCAGCCTGTGATTTAGTGAAAAAAAATGTGCTTATGTTGTAATTATATAGAATCGTGCTATATTGTCATCAGGAATGTCTTTTCAGTAGCGTTCTAATTATATTACTCTTCTTTCTGAATGTTGCATATTAGTAGAGCTAAGAGCATTAATTATTTAATTTATATTGATTTTAAACATTTGTAAAAAAACACCAAAATTGCACTGTCCATCCAAATAACATCAATGTGTTAGTTACTAATAGGTAGGGTATGATAACCCAATTAGCATCTTTCAGAAGTTGGTCCTAGATATCCACATGAATACCAACATCCTAGGATATTCAAGTTCCTTATAGAAACTGAAAGATTTGCCTAAAACCTATACACATTCTCCTGTATGATTTGACTCATCTCTAAACTATTTACAATACTTTATTCAATGTAAATGCTGTGGAATTACTTTATACGTTGTATTATTTAGGGCTAAATGACATAATGAATATATCAACATGATTTTTTTTTTCTTTTAAAATATTTTGGAACTCTCCAAGCCCCACCATTAGGGTAGCCACGGTAAGCCTTGGAGACTCAGTAAGCCACTAGGGAGAGAGAGAAACCCTGCTCACCTCCTCCTCACATTTAAGGGAGCCATACTGAACCTAAGGAGACTTGGGGATTGCCAATGATCTTCTTAGGAGGGGAGAAACCCCACCTATGACCCCCCATCTAGGTAGTCACAGTGAGCCTCAGGCAGACTTAGGAACCTTGGGGAATCAGCATGAGAGAGGAAAAACTCTGCCCATCACCTTTCTGACATCCACTGGGCCTCATTCAGGAGAAGCCTAATGCCTAGTGGGCACTAGGGTAATAGGCAGTTATATCAACAGTGTCATGGCTTTTCCAGGAATATTGTGTACCTCAGGGATATCTTTCTAGTGGGAAGCCTAGTGGAAGTCAGTGTTGGAAACACCAGGGACACAGCATCTGACTCAAGTATAGGGACTACTATAAAGGGACTGACTACTATAACAATTGGAAACATTTTTCATACAAACTCCTAATTTATAGGTGGTTCTATGATGTAACTATAGGTTTTGCTCCTATAGCTAAATGTACAAAATCAATAATTTCCATGGCTTGTCAGTTTCTAAATTGTGATTATAGTACTGTTAATAGGATGTCATATCTGTTATAATCAGTTGTTTTTACTTGTGTAACAATATTGGAATGCTCAGGGGTAATAATATTCCCATAATCCTACACCAAAATATGAGGACTGACTGGGCTGGGCAGATGGCTCAGTAGCATGAGCACTTGCCTGTAAAGTGCAAGGGTCTGAGTTCAATCCCCAGTTAAAAAAAAAAGATGAGGGCAAACAACAAAAAAAAAATTCATACTCTCACTTAATTGGGTAGGTAAGATCTTGAGACAGACATAAACCAAGTTTCTCCTGCAGAAAGAAGATATCCCTAAAGTACACAATATTCCTGAAGAAGCCATAATACTATTGATATAACTACTTATTACCAGGCCTGGCCAAATAACTCACCAGATTAAAGCCCCTGCAGGAAGGCACAATAGTCAGCATTTGATCCTCAGGCCTTCTGTGCCAGACCGACCCCCAGGGTGTGCTGAGACAGCAACTGAGACTGGGCATAGTGGCACATACCAGTAATCTCAGCTCTTGGGAGACTATAAACAGATGGATCACTACAAGTCAGATCTAGTAGTGAGACCTTGAACATCCTGTAGAACCTCCCCTAAAATAAAAAAAGACAAAAAAACCCCCAAAAATCCAAAGAACCCTATTACCAAAACTTACGAAAATCATCACAGAAAACGACATAATTTTTTAAAAATAGAAAAAGTCAAAGGTAAGAAGAAAACTGCAATCTCAGATCTTCATCCCACCCAGAAGTTTAAGAGATATTGACATCGAAACAATTAGAAGTCACATGCATGAAATTTCTTGGTGGGAGAGCTTCTGACTTCCCTTTGCACATGGGACCTTTCCAGACGAAAACTCAGGAATGCTGCTTGAGTGAGATCATCCACCACACCCTGGGGACCCCTCTACCCCTCTAGAGCCTCTGCACCCAACCCCACCCAGTGAGTGAGAACCTCTATGACGTTCTCAGGACCCACAGATCCAGACCTAGCCCAGGCCAGGCTAGTGTGTGGGAGAGCTTCTGCACTCTACTGTGCCCCAGGGCCAGGGGTACAACACAGGGGCACCACAGGTTGGCTGTTGTGCCAGAGGGGCACAACAGGTTAACATCCAAGGGCTGCACCAGGAAGGAGCTGAACACAACAACTGGACCCAAGTCAGGCATAACTGGATAAATTCATACTTAATAGATCCACACTCGAATTTCAGTGGGTGGTAAGGCTATAATTGCACCAAAGCTCTACACTAAACGTCAGAAAATCAGTGCTATATGAAATGACAAAAAGAAGAAGCAAAATGCAATCTCAGGCCTCGAGCCCACACAGAACAAGTGCAGAAGACACTAGCTCAACTGAAATGAATGAATTAACAGCATTGGGAGTAAAGAAACAAAAGCAAAAGGTATAGAGGAACTCAGAGTGGATTCAGTTTCTCAAATAAAAAAGAAATCTCTGAATTCATAGCATCTGAAGTAAAGAATAAAATACAGAGACATATGGGGGAAACCCAATGCCCACCCACAACAAGTGCAGAGCACAATAGCTCAGCTGAAATGTGTGAGTTAACAGTGTCAGAAGTAAAGAAACAACAGTAGAAAGTTATAGAGGAAATCAGAGCAGAATTAGTTTCTGAAATAAAAAAAAGAAATCTCTAAACTCATAGCATCTGAAGTAAAGAATCAAATACAGAAACATATGGAGGGAACCCAATCTGAAAAAAGCTGCAGTAAAAGAATTAATGACTACTTCTAAAGTAGACATTGATAAAAAATAGAGTAGATTGGGATTCCAAAAATAGACTAGACTGATGGATTCCTTGAAAAAACAATACGGGAAAGAAACAGATCACATGAAGCGGAGTCAAAGAAATATAGAGCAACTTAAAATCTCAATCACAAGCCTGCAAAACTGTTTGAGTGGAAGTGAAGAAAAAGTTTCAGATCTTGAAGACTCTGGTCAGCTAGTGAAAAGGTAAGACTGGAACTCTAAATAACAACTAGGATGCAGGAAAAAAAATCCATCACTTGTAGGATGATGCAAATATGAATAATGTGAAACTGATAGGCATCAATGAGAATGATAGAGTCAACACAAATGATATAAAAAGAATATGGGCAGAAGTAATAGATGAACACTTCCAAATATGAGGAAACAATCTGACATTCAGGTAACTGAAGCATACAGAACACCAAATAACTTCAACTGAATTAAAAACACACTAAGACATATAACAGTCAAGATCCCAGAAATCCAGCACAAGAATAATATACTGAAAGCTGCTAGAGAAAAGAAGCAGATCACATTCAAAGGAAAACCCATCAGAATTA
>NW_004524946.1:843091-843845 GCF_000260255.1 Octodon degus | reverse complement strand
GAGGTTAAGCTTGATAGCCTAAATCGTTTGATAATAACAATAAGCTTGTCTTCTGGCTGGTTAACAACCTATGTTTGCAGACCAAAATTAGAGAAAAAGAGGGCTACAAGGAAAGCCAACATTTTGGCCCTAGCCTTCTAAGTCAATTAAGACTTAGGACACATGAGAACTTGTACTGTAATGTCATGTACCTCGGTAGTGTCCCAAATTTTCTGATCAAGAGGATTATGGGGCCAAAGAGTAAAGTGATCAATGACATAGAGTGTGCCTAAGGAGAGTCACATGGAGAGAAAACTCTCTCTCAGGCTTTCTCAGAGAGCACATTTGCCAAGCAATGGCCATGACTCATCCACATGGCTGACTCTGACAAAAGTTCTACAATTTGAGGTACAGGATCTCAGGATAAATCCTGAGGGCATTTCACTGACTTTCTCAGACCAAAAAGCTGCAACTCTTGTTTCATAGGTCCTGCTTTACCTTGGTCTTAACCATCCAGTAGAAAAATATGAAGACGATATATAGGAATTAAAGCCATGCTGTTATGTTGCACTGTGGGGGACTCAGGTCAATAATTTCTGACATTTCCAGTTAAACAGAAGACCCATTGCTATTATGGGCTACTTGACTCTTGGAATATTTTGCTGAGTTTACACACCTATAATATTCAATAACGGAACTTAGAATAAATGGGGTATACCGATGAATGTTCATTTTGTATCTGTGTATTCAAAGTGGTTAGGATAGATATATAGTT
>NW_004524946.1:835069-842991 GCF_000260255.1 Octodon degus | reverse complement strand
AGCAATTAACCACTGAGAAGAATGTATGCAGTGTATTATTTGTTGAAACTGTACTTTCGATTTGATTTGAAACTGTCTCATTGCTATATGTTTATCAATAAAACTTTGAAAAGAAAAAAAAATATCTGAGTTGAAATTATACTACAAAGCTACTGCAATAAAATCAGCATGGTATTAGCAAAGAAATACAGAAGGGTATCAATGGAATAGATTAAAAGATGCACAGGCCTCTATGAACACACTCAGCCACCTGATGTTTGACAAAGGGGCCAAACATGCTTACTGGAAGAAAGATAGCCTTGTTAACAAATCGTGCTGGAAACACTGGCTCTCTACATGACTAAAACTAAAACATGACCCCAGTCTATCACCATGCACTAAACTAAAGTCAACATGAATGAAAGATCTGAATATTAAATAGAAACACTAAATCTCCTGGAAGAGTAAGTAGGAGGAACTCTTGAAGCCATAGGGTTAGGCAAAGAGTTCATGAACAAAAATCAAATTGTCCGTGTAATACTTGAAAGAATTGACAACTGGGACCTCGTCTTATTTAGAAGTTTTTGCACATCAAAAGAAATTACCAACAAAGTGAAAAGACAACCCACAAATTTCAAAATCTGAAATAATAAGTACTCAGACAAAGGTCTGTTCTCTAGAATTTATAAAGAACTACAAAAGATTAGTGCTGCTAAATTTAAAGACCCATCCAGAAATGGGCATGAATTGGATGAAATTGGATGAAAAAGAGAGAGATGAACACACACATCTCAGAGAATAAAATTAAAGAAGTGAATAAATATATGAAAAAATGCTCCACATCACTAGCCTTTCATGAAATGCAAATTAAAACAACATTGGGATATCATCTCACCCCAGAAAGAATGGATATCATAAAGAAATCAACCAACAACAAATGTTGGAGAGGCTCTGGGGAAAAGGGAACCCTTTTTCCACTGCTAGTAGGAATGTAGACTGGTGCAACAATTATGGAAATGAGTGTGGTGCCTCCTTAAGAAACTAGGACTGGAAATCCCATTCAAGTCAGCTATTCCTCTACTGGGAATTTTCCTAGAGGAACTAAAAACATCAAATCATAGTGATATAAGTGTACCTATGTTTATAGGAGCACAATATGTGATAGCCAAATATTGGAAACCACCAAGATGCTTGTCACATGAGGAATGGTTGAAAAAGATGTGTTATTTTTATACAATGGAGTATTACTCAGCTATAAAGAATGATAAACTTGAAGCCTTTATATTTAAGTGGATGTCACTTGAAGTTATATTCATAAGTGAAATAAATCAGATGCACATGTGTAAATATCATATAGTCTCATTATAAGAACTCAAAAGAAGAAATACAAATAGAAAGGTATAACACAATTAAAAGAAAGTGAGAACTTGAGGATTGAATGAAAAAGAGAGAGCAGAGAAAAGCTAGAAAACAGGACAGTGACAAAGCCATACATTTATTTACACAAGGTGGGCAAGGCAATGATCCTGAGAAACATCAGCACATTTTTGAAACTAGCAGTTAATTGGTAAGATTCTTACCCTGACTAACTAACTATACATGCTGATACCTGTGAACCAAGCAACTGCACTGAAGATAGCAATGTGTAACAGAAGGGTCACACTTGGAATGCCTGTCATTCTGGTCTTCTAAATACATACTTCTTGTCATGACATACCAATTATTACCATACTATCCCACAAGTAAAAGTTTTCTTTTTTTTAAATGTGTAATAAATTAAAAAAAGACACAAGAAAAAGAAAAAAAATGTCTCAGGACTGTCCTGCTACAGTGTTATATATGCTTATATTTCTAAATTTCTGTGTAAAAATATTTAATTGTTTATTCATATTCTTTAAATATTTTTCATTTTTTGAATTTTTATCTCCATATTCTGTAGGGACTTAATATTTCACATATCAATACTTGATGGAAAATACCTGTTCTATGTTATGCCTAAGATGTTTGATATTCAGACAGATAGTGAAGTTAAATCCAACTGCATATGTTGTAGGGTAATAATAAACTTCTCTTCCAGAGGGTTAACAACCTATGTTTGCAGACCAAAAATTAGAGAAAAAGAAGGGCTGCAAGGACAACCAACATTTTGACCCTAGCCTTTCGAGGTCAGTGAAGACTCAGAACATTGGTGAACTTATACTGTAACATCACGTAACTCAATTGCGTCCCAAATTTTCTGATCAAGGAGATTATGGGACTGCAGAACATGAACAATGATGTAGAGTGTGCCTAAGGAGAGTCACCTGGAAAGAAAACATTCTCTCAAGTTTTCACAGAGAGCAAATTGGTGCAACAATGGCCATGACTCATCAACATGGCTGACACTGACAAAAGATCTGCAAACTGTGGTACAGGGTTTCAGGGTAAATCATGAGGGGATTTGACTCACCTTTTCAGATACAAAAGTTACACTTCTTGTTATATAGGTCTTGCTTTATCTTGGTCTTCTTCATCCAGTAGAAAAGCTTAAAAATGAGGTATATAAAGTAAAGCCATATTAATATGCTGAGCTGTGAAAGACTCAAGTCAACAGCTTCTGTGGATATCCCACTACTATTGCTGGACTGTGTTGGATTGTTTTGCTGAGTTCATGCACCTATAGGATTTAGATGCCAATGAAATACCCTTTTGTGACAATACTGAACAAAAATGTGGGTAGAAAAGAAGGACCATTTTGTATCTGTATATGCAGAATAGTTAGGATAGGTATACAGCTAGTTTCACTTAATTCAATGAGAAGAAATGTTTGTACTAATAGTGTTTGGACAGGATATCCTGTCTACATCTTATACTATGGATAACCACTAAGAAGATTACAATGTACAATGTATTAATTATTAAACTGTCCTATTATTCAGTTTTGAAACTTTCTTATTGCTATTTGTTTCTTAATAAAAAAACTAACAAAAAAAGAAATTTTTATAATGTTCACAATTAAAGAAATAACTTCATCAGTGTATAAAGAGATTTGGTCAGAAATAATCTCTAAGATTAAAAACAGAAATGACAACCATGATGGAAGGATTGCTCAACATATCTAAAAAGACCCAGATAAAAATTAAAGGAACATAGAAAAATTATGGTAGCCTTGAGTTAATGTCCAATATAGCAAAGAATTAGATTGAATGAAACTGATTAGAAGAGCTATCCAGGAAATTAAAAATTCCATTGGAAGCTGGAAAAATTGCTTGAATGAAGTTGAAGACAGACTTTCAGACCTTGAATACAGCATTGCCATTGGTGGTCTAAAAAGGAAATTTCTCTTAAAAATCACAAAGAACCTGGAAATAACAATCCAACATCTGCATAATGAGGCAAAGAAAAAAAAATGAGACCTATAGAGAACAATAAAAAATCAGGAGCCATCATAAATGACATTAAATGACTATTCACAGAAGAAACAACAGAAAACTTCTCATGCATGGGAAAATAAATTGACATATAATTAAGTGAGGCATAGAGAACTCCAATTAGCCATCACAAAATAAATCTACACCAGAAATGTAGCAATCAATATCCCCAAAATTCAGCATGAAAATAGAATATTGAAAGTTGTCATAGAAATGAAAGAGATTATTTGTAAAGGTAAGTCCATAAGAATGACAGCATATTTCTCAACATACACCATCAAGTCAAGAAGAGTTTGGCATGAAGTATTTCAGGTCCAAAAAGAAAGTAATTTCCAACTGATATTGATGTGCATGGCAAAACTCTCTTTCAAAATTTAATCCACTGGCCAAATAGCTCAGTGGATTAAAATGCCTGCAAGAAATTACAGGGACCAGGGTCTCAATCTCAGGGTCTTCCCTGCTAGCTCCACCCCCGGGGTGTGCTGAGAGGGTGATTGAGACTGGGTGTGGTGGTGCACGCCGATAATCCCCGCTCTTGGGAGATTGTAAACAGGTGGATCACTATGAATCCAATCCATTAGTGCAACCCTGAACACCATGTAGACCCTTCCCTAGAATACAAAAAAAGGGAAGAAATCAGATACTTCAATGACAAAGACAAGTGAAGAAATTCATATCCACTAACCCAACCCCATAAAAAGTACTAAAAGTATTCTAGAAGGAAATAAAAATGACACATTTTCCCAGAACAAAAATAGAAAATAACCATCAAAGACAGAAAGCAATTAAACAGAGGGGAAATATATGCTACCAACAGCAGAAAAATAACATGAAAAAGGTAAGCCAATACATATCTTATCTGCTATTTACAGGCAATTTGAACTTCCAACCAAAAATGATCAAAAGAGATAAGGATACTAAAATATTGATAGAGGAAAACAGCAAAAGGAAGAGATAATAATCATAAATATATATGCATTAAATATGGGAGGACGCATTTATATAAGAAAAATATTAATAGATATGAAAAAGCAAATAAGCAATAACATAATCATAACGAGAACTTAACATGGCTCAATCATAAAGAAATAGATCAACTATAGAATAAATTAGCAAAAAAAGAGAGAGAGAGAGAGAGAATTAAATCAAACTTGTGAACAAATGGACTTAGTCAACCTTTAAAGAATGATCCACCTGAGAGAATAGAACACATATCCTACTCAGTTAGTTGCATGTTGGATAGTATATAAAATATATTGTATACTAGCCTATAGTACATGGTTAAGCAAACATAAAAGTATTAAAATTATACCATGCACATTCCCTGACCATAGTGCAAAGAAATTGAAAAATGTTGACAAAATAAGTCATAACAATTCTATGAACACATAGAAATAAAATAGCACCCTCCTAAACAACCAAAAGGTTGCAGAAGAAATTGATCAATATTTAGAATCAAAGTACAAGTTACCAGAATTTATGGGAAACAAAGAAAGCAGTCTTAGAAAAGAAATTCATAACAGTGAATTATCACAATAGAAAAAATCAAAACAAGCCCAAATAAACAATCTAATGCTATACCACAAGTTTCTAGTAAAAGAAGACAAGCATAAAGACCAAAGAAGGCAGGAAATTTTAAAGATCAGAGCAAAAATGCCATATTTTCTTTATCCATTCCTAGGTAGATGAGCATTTGGGTTGCTTCCACAATTTAGCTATGACAAATTGTGCTGCTATACACATGCTTGCACATAAATCACAGTAATATGATGTTTTCAGTTCTCCTGGAAAAATGTCCAAAAGAAGAGAATAGCTTGATCTGATGGGACCTCTAATCCTAGTTTTTGAAAGAATCTCTACCTTGATTTCTACAGTGATTTCACCACTCTACACTCACACCTAGCATGGGAAAGGGTTCATTTTTTCTCACAGCCCCCTACCCCCAGAATTTGTTATTCATTGACTTCATGGTGATAACCATTCTTTTGGAGTAAGATGGAATCTCAGTGTTATTTTAATTTTCATTTCTTGATTGACTAATGATGTTGAATTTTTTTCATATATTTATTTTCCAATTGTATTTTTTCATTTGAGAAGTGTATATTCATATCAGATGCCCATTTTTGGATTGGGTGCTTGAATTTTGGGGCCTGATTTTTAAAATTCTTTATGCAATGGAGTACTATTCAGCTATAAAAAAGGATAAATACCACTTCTCACAGTGATACTTCTGCTTGAGAAGTCCATGGCAACATTTCCTACTGGGTTCTACTGAACTGGAAAGGCCAGATGGATAGCTTTAGGAAGTGTTTATCACAAGAGAAAGAAAAAAAAAAAAAAAGAAAGGAACTGATGGAAGGCATAAAATAGAAATAGAATCCAGAAGATTTGAAATCCACACTTGCATTTTTGATAAGGAGAAATATTTTGTATTTAAAGAAAGACCCCAGAAACATGCTATGAAAGTTTCAGAGACGCTCCTCTGGCAAGTGACCACTCTCAAATAACTAAGAAGGAAAGGAAGGATTTCCAGCCTCTCATTTCTTCTCCATTGAAAATATCAGAACCTTTCAATATAAGTGAAAAAGCTGCTACTATACATAAAAAGAGGATAAATAGCACCTTGAGGATAGACAAAGAAATGTGTGCTATGTATATCTTTGTGGATAAAGAAAATATCAAGAACATGCCACAGGATTTGGATGGCATTTATGTTGTTGCAAAAGTCAGTGAAAAGTCATAAAGCAGACGGGCTGAATTTCATTGCTAACTCAACTAGAAGTCAGCCAGAAGAACTGTATAATAAAGTTTGGAGGAAGAAGGATAAAAACTATTGGAGGAAAATCGAATCCTGGGATGCTAGGAGGGAAAGCCAGCCTGTGACTTTCTCTCAGCCCTAGCTGGTGTCACAGGAGCAGCCTTTCTTGTGGTCTGTAGATCGAGAAGGTAAAATCATAGAGCCACCAGAATCTGTTGATAAAAAGAAGGCTAAGAAAATAAAGAAGAAATTGTTCAGTCCCCAGGAACCAGGGACCTTGGCCCGGCGTGAAGGTCCTGATCACTAGCTACCTGAGCAATCACAGGCGGTCCACGAGGTCAGGGAGGGGGAAGGCAGTGGTGTAATCAAAAGAGCCAAGGGATTCATCAGTATAAAGATAAATTCTAGAAAAGGAAGTGTGTGTCTGGGGAATGTGCCGAAACATCTAGTGATGACTTCTCCCTGTACGGGGAAGAGACTGAGGACAAGCGGTTGTATTTGGAACAAGATAGTCCTGCCTTGATTGCAGGAAATGTGAAACCCAGACTGCAGAAAGAATTTCGCAAGCAACTGCCCTTGCTGTCTGTGAATCAAGAAAGTGAAATCACGGAGCTAACCAAGTCTGCTGATAAAAAGAAGACTAAGAAAAAAAGGAAAACGTTGTCCAGTCCAGAATGGGAACCTTAATCAGACCTGAAAGTTCTGGTCACAAGCTCCCTGAGGAATCAGAGGGGATCTGCAACATTGGGACCAGAGGAAGCTGTGATTTGTTTAAAATGGTCAAGGTGAAGAACAGTTCTAAGGAAAAGGAAGCGTGTGTCTGTCCAGAGCCCTTTGGTGTGTGGTGATGACTTCTCGGTACATGGTGGGAACTGTGAGAATCCACTCCATGACTCAGCAGCAGGCAGTTGTGTCCTGATTGAGGAAACTGTGAAGGAGAAAACCCAGAAGAAGCAAAGCCTTTTTGGGAGGGAAGCACGTGGATGATGCCTGAAGGTCGGAACGCCAGATGAAGAAGAAAGCAATGTGGGCGAGCCCAGGTCCGTTGAGTGTGTGGAGAGCTTCCTGCTACCCTGTACCAGTGGGACCAGTCCCAGCCTAGGCACAGCGTGGGCTGGACCCTCTCCCATCCCCTTGGGCCACCCCCCAACACTCCATAGTACCTCCCACACATCGCCTGCCAAGTAGGAATTTCTGCTGAATTCCGGGAACCCCCAGACCCAGTCCTAGGCCAGGTCCGGTTAGTGTGTGGAGAGCTTCCTGCTACCTTGCACTGGTGGAACCAGTCCCAGCCCAGGGACAGCATGGGCGGGACCCTCTCCCACCCCCTTGGGCCACCCCCCACCTCTCCCCAGTACGTCACCCACTCCACCCTCCGAGTAGGAATTTCTGACCAGTTCCGGGAACCCCCAGATGCAGTCCTAGCCCAGGTCCTGTGAGTGTGAGGGAGAGCTTCCTCTTCCCCCTACTTCACTTTGCCCCCTCCAGGCACAGCTCAGGCCTGGCATACACGCCTTGGGTGGAATCCTGCAGCTGCAATCCCTGCAGAGAGTGTAAAGGATATCCAACCAGCTAGTCCAGAAGCAGAACATTGCACCACAGGGGCACAACAGGTTCACCCTCAAGTGTAGCAGTGGGAAGGAGCTGAGCACAGCACCCAGCGCAAAGCCAGATGCAGCTGGATAAGTTCAAATGTTGTAGAGCTGCACCTGAACTTCAGTACATGCAAAAGTTATAACTACAGCAAAGATCTACAACAAAGGGCAGAAGACAGT
>NW_004524946.1:832326-834969 GCF_000260255.1 Octodon degus | reverse complement strand
GAAATACTTCCATGACAAAGAACAACTAAAGAATTTTATGATGACAAAATCAACCCTACAAAGGCTACTGAAAGATGTTCTAGAGGGGGACCAGAATGATCAGAACTCCAGGAATAAGAAGAGGAGGAACACACTAAATAGGGAAAACAATTAAACACATTACAAAAAAGGAGTAAACAAGCAGGTAAATAACATGTCAATGATAAGTCAAAATATCACAATAATAATGATCATTGTAAATGGACTCAATTAATGAATTAAGAGAAATAGACTGGCACAGTGGATTAGGAAACAAAATTCAACAATATTCTGTATAAAAGAAACACACTTAAAGAAAGTGTGTTTCTTAAAGAAATTCATTACCTGAAAATCAAAGAATGGAAGGCAATACGACATGCCACAGCACCTCAGAAAAAAGCAGTGGTAGCAATCTTGTTTTCAGACAGTCTCAACTTCAAAGTAGGAATGATCAAACAAAATAAAGAATACCACTATATACTGGTTAGGGAAAAATTCAAAAAGAAGAGGTAACAATCATAAATATCTGTGTACCAAACATGGGACCACACAACTATATAAGACAAATCTTAATGGACATGAAAAATCTAATATCTAATACCACAATCTTAACAGGAGAACTTAACATCCCCTTGTCCCAAAAAGATAGGTGAACCAGGGAAAAAATTAACAAACGTGTAGTCTAGCTTAACCAGAACTTGGAACAAATGGAGTTGGTGGCCATATACATAGTGACACACCCAAAGGCTGAATACACATTTTTTTCAGCTGCACATGGGTCATTTTCTAAAATAGACCACATTGGAGTCCATAGTTCATGCATAAGAAAACAGAAATTATCCCATGAATATTATCTGACCACAGTGCAATGAAACTTGAAATAAATGACAAAAGAAACCAGAGAAAACCCTTAAATATGTGGAAATTAAACAATACTCTACTTAGCAATCAACAGTTCACAGATGAAATTAAACGAGAAATTCAACAATATCTACAATACAATGAAAATTCAACCACAAATTATCGAAATTTATGGGATACGATGAAAGCAGTTCTCAGAGGGAAATTCATAGCTGTAAATTCACACAGTAGAAAAGCTGAACAGGAAAAAAGAAACACCCTAATGCTGCACCTTCAACAACTAGAAAAGGAAGAGCAAACCAAACCCAGAGACCAAAGACAGGAGGAAATCATAAATATTAGAGCAGAAATTTATTCAATTGAGATGAGGAAAACAGTTCAAGAGTTAATGAATCAAAAAGTTGGTTATTTGAAAGACTAAATAAAATCGATAAGCTCCTAGCTAACCTCATCAAAAAGAGGAAAGAGAAAATTCAAATACAAGCAACAAAGAATGAAAAGGGTGTAATCACCACAGACCCAGTGGAAATTCAGAAGATTATCCATAGCTACTTGTAGAATCTTTATGCTCACAGAATATAAGACACAGATGAAATGCACAGATTCCTGGAAAAGTTCAAATTCCAAAACTGAATACAGAAGTTATAACAACTCTCAATAACACAATAACTGCCAAAGAAATACAAAATGTAATAAAAAGTGTGTCGAAAAAGAAAATTCCAGTTCCTGATGGATTCACACCTGAATTCTACAAGAAATTTACAGAAGATATAATTCCTACACTCCTCAAACTCTTCAATGAAATTGAAAAGGAAACAGTTCTCCCAAAATCATTCATGGAGGCAAGTACTATACTGGTACCAAAACCAGCAAAAGACACAACTAAAAAAGAGAACTACAGACCAATCTCCCTTAGAACATAGATGCCAAAATCCTAGCAAAAATACAGCAAATTATGAAGAAGATCATACACCATGACCATGTAGGATTCATCCCAAGAATGCAGTGATGGTTCAGTATTCAAAAATCTATAAATGTAATACACTATATTGATACAGTGAAATCTAAAAACCACAAAATCATCTCAACTGATGAAGAGAAGGCTTTTGACAAAGTCAAACACACATTCATGTTCAAAGTCCTACAGAAATTGGAATAGATGGCCTCTACTTAAATTTGATAAAAGCCATCTATGATACCCCAACAGCCAATATAATTCTAAAAGGGGGAAAACTGAAATCTTTTACTTTTAGATCTGGTACAAGACAAGGATGTACTCTATCATCCCTCCTATTCAATATAGTTCTGGAATCATTAACTAGAACTATTAGACAAGAGGGACAAATAAAAGGAAGAAGAATAGGTAGAGAATAAGTTAAATTATCATTATTTGCAGATGACACGATACTTTACGTGGAAGACCAAAAAAACTCCACCAAGAAGCTACTAGAATTGATACACAAATTTAGTAGCTTAGCAGGATACAAAGTCAATACCCGAAAGTCAATAGCATTCCTCTACACAGATAACAAGCACACTGATAGGGAAATTAGAGAAAAAATACGTTTTTCAGTTGCACCGAAGAAAATGAAATACATTGAAATTCATCTAACTGAATAAGTCAAAGATCTTTTCAAGAATAAGTATAGTAATCTTAAAAAAGAGACTGTAGGGGCCTGGGAGATGGCTCAGTGGAATAAGCGCTTCCCTGGCAAGCGCAAAGGCCTGAGTTCAATCCCTGATTCCGAAAAAGAAAAAAAAAAA
>NW_004524946.1:825413-832226 GCF_000260255.1 Octodon degus | reverse complement strand
TCTAATGGTGTTTGTAAATAGGATCTCAAGTCCGCGTCTTGTACAGCAATTAACCACTAAGAAGAATATTTGCAGTGTGTTATTTGTTGAAACTGTACTTCTGATTTGATTTGAAACTATCTCATTGCTATCTGTTTATCAATAAAATTTTGAAAAAAAAAAGAAAGAAAGAAAGAAAGAAAGAAAAAAGAAAGAAAGAAAGAAAGAAAGAAAGAAAGAAAGAAAGAAAGAAAGAAAGAAAGAAAGCAAGCAATGTGGAATTGGCTGGTGAGTCCCTAAGACTGGAATCTGAAGATGGGAGAGATTCTGCCCATTCAGATGTGGATCTGCATGGTGCTGTGAGGCAGCTCCAGGAGTTCATCCCTGACATAAAGCAAAGGGCAACATGACAGTTAAGTGCATGACCTGAGCACTTTAAAGATTTCAGAGAACAAGGTGTTGCTATTCGATTTGGCAGGTCCTCTTCTAAGGAAAACAAGCAGATAGAGGAAAACATGCCGGATTTCTCCTCGCTGACAGGAATTGAGAATGCAGACAAGCTTCTGTACAGGAACACATACCCAGGGGAAAGGCTGCCATTATGAATTTGAATGGAAGCACACTTTCTGAATGCACATCAGGAAAGGTATTGCTTGGTCCTGGAAACTCGTGAATTATGGAGCAAAGAAGATCTTTGTTGTCAACAATTACAAAGGCAGATATAGTGAAGGGGACACTGAGAAGCTGAAGGCGTGCCAGTCCCTCCACTGCAATGCCTGGAAAAAGATTGGGGATCTGTGGCCCAGAACACCCTGTCTGTCACCCTTAAGTTCTCCCAGATCTGTAATAAAAGAAATCACAGTTTGGAGTAAGGCAGAGACCCAGAAACTCATCAAGGCTGTGGAAGAAGTGATTCTAAAGAGAATGTCTCTGCTGGAGTTAAATGAAATGGATTCTGAGCTCCAAGAAAATCCCCAGTTGCCTGTCAGTTGCTTAGGAAAAACTACTAGGGCGTATTGTGGGTAGAAGCAGAAGCCATGGTGCAGACCAGAAACTAGACGCAGTGCAAAAGTAAGTGGATGGAGATCCTAACCAAGAGAATGACTAGCGGTGGCTGTGTGTGCCACGGCATCAATGCTTTGCAGGCCAAAATCAACCAGATTGAGAAGTTGTATGAAATAAATATGGAAGATGCTAACAAAGTAGATTGGGAAGCTCTTGCTAGCAGTGTAAGTGATGTCCCTCCATCTTATATTCAAACTAAATTTTATAAGCTCAAAACTGCCTGTACTCCCTTTTGGCAGAAAAAGACTTCCGCAGAGACTGACTACCTTTATGAAACTAGTCTACCTTTGCTTAAAGAAGTTTCAAAAGAAGATGAAGAAAAGTGGCACCAAAATCCCAACATCTGTAGCACCCAAGCAAGTTTTCCTGTTCAGCCACATCTTTTATTGTGAAGATGACAGTGAGGGAGAAGATGTAGAAAAACAGTGCTAAGCCCAACTTGCACTTACCGGTGCTCTCCTTTTGATGCTACTTATGTATGAGTGTCAGTTTTCCAGAACTTCAGCAACTTATCTGAGACTATGATGCTCTACAAAGGAAAAAAGGTTGATGCTGGCTGTGGCATAAATTGCAGTGGGATGTAGGAGCCCACGGGAAGGTCGAGTCACCCAGGGTGGGGAGCTGCTCTGGCTCCCGGGGCTGCACCAGTGCCTGTGTGCCTCTCTGCAGCTCTGTAAGTGCCAGCCTGTCCACTACTGCTGCTGTCCTTTCTGTACCCTGCCCCCTGTGCCCTTTCACTGCCACTGCCAGTGTGGGCACCTGTGTCCCCAAGTGCTCAACAACTGCTGCTTCCAGTCTCCAGGACCTTGCACACACCACCCCTGGTGCAATCCTGCTGCAAGGGACTATGGAAAATCAAGGTCCCAGGCTCCTGAGCCACCTGCATTAGAGGGCACAGAGAAATGTCCCAGACAGCAACTTCACCACCATGAGTACCAAGCTGCAGCTCCACTGTCACCTGGCTGCCCTCTGATGTCACTTAGGTAGCACTGGTATAATGTTAAGACATTTGTGTACAGAACTAAGGCCTGCTGTACAAGGTCAAATACAAATGATTGTTGGAGGCTCACTCACCTCTGTCCCCAGCACCTGTCAGTGTCGCACAGACAATAAACATTCAGTAAACACTGCCTTCTTACTAAGCCTTTCTCCTGTAGAACTCCTGCCCCTCTCATGTCTCAGTGTCTGTGCTGATGGAATTGTAATAAGTGTGTATTCCCTTTAAAGGTTGTTGTGTTAAGATACATCAGAGCCTAGAGAGTGTACATCATGGATGGCTAGGAATTTATTATAAAAGAATAGTAAAATATGTGTAAATATATGTTTATAGTACTGAGAAAATGTCCTTTTATAGGAAATGTGTAATGATATTTTTGAATATTAATACAGCAGTTAGAAATGATGGTTTGATTGACATGTGTAGAGGCTATTCCTGATTGACAAGGTGAATGAATTAAGTGATAACTGGAGATAGGGCTGATTTGCAGGAACTCTAATCTCATCCATCAACCTATCGATGAACTCTTAGCTGATGAGTTACTGGAGGTAGGGCAGAGTTGGGGGAAGAAGTTGCTGAGGGTGTGTGGCATGAAAGGCCTGGCTTCTCAGGCTCTTGTTCTTAATCCTGGTTTCCATAGGTAAGTGTCACAGGCCACAGCCATGGGGCCAGGTGACAGTGGACTGACACTTCTGAGAGCATGAGCCAGATCTTTCTACCTTTAAGTTGTCTCTTGGCTATGTAGTTATATCAGTAAAAAGCTGACTAACATGAAAAGACATTTCAACTGAAGTACTTCAAAATATGTATTTTCTCAATTTTATAAAAGAATAAAGGAAATTTATTACAGAAGAATTAAAATGTGTGAAATTAAAATAAGGATAAATATGAGGCTTTTATTGGCAAATGGATGTGCAAATATTGTATTATTTCCTTAGTGTAAGAACCTGAATGACTAAATAACATCTGAAGATACAACAGATATGGTGAAAATGGAATGAGCCCATTTAAAAGGAAGCACTTATTAAGATGAGGAAAAGGACAAGGAAGGAAATAAGGGGAAAAGATACATCTATGTATGTAACCAGGATGGTTTGGATAATTGTTCTGTGGATTGCTGCTGATCCATGGAAATCAGAAGTTAATGCTTAATATTTTTATTTGTTTTCTAGTTTTCTCTTTTGTTTTTTTCCTTTTTCTCTCATATTAATTTCTAACAATTATTTTATTCTTTACTTTCTTTTTCCAATTTTGTATGCATATATATTGTAATCTGAACAACTAATTTGAAGACAACTCTGCAATACAGCAAATACTGTTAAATTCATATTATTTTGTTTAGTGAAATTATTTATCATTTCTAATTTTTTCTTTTATGTTGCTCTCTGTATTCTGTTTAAAAGTAAAAAAATAGACTAAAAGTTAATAAAATGGAGTCTAAGAAAATACTATAGAGAATTACAGTTGAAGAGTACATACTTTGAAAGTTAAATAGAATTGACAAACACCTAGGCCCCTTTTCACAAAAGAAAAGAAAAAAAATCAAATTTATGAATTAAGGAATGAAAAATATGAAATGACTACAGATCCTGTAAAAATTCAAAAGATCATCAATACCTACTTGAAAAGAAAACACAGGAGAAAATGGGTAGTTTCTTAGATACATACGAATTACCAAAGCTGAATAAAGAAGATATGAAAATTCTGAATAACCAAAAATCACTCAGTGAAATTGAAAATGTAATTAAAAACTTATCAACAAAGTAAATCTCAGGTCCTTATGGATTCACAGCTGAATTGTACAAAAAAATTAGAGAACATTTAAACTCAATACTTTCCTAACTCTTCAATGAAATTCAAAGGGAAGCAACTTTATCTAACACATTCATGGAGGCAAGTATTACACTGATACTAATGGCAGAAAAAGACCCCACCAAGAAGGAGAACTGTAGGGCAATCTCCCTAATGAACATCGACACAAAAATCCTCAATAAAATACTAGCAAATGGAATGCATCAAATCGTCAAAAGCATTGTGGAGCACACCCAAGTAGGATTCATCCCAGGAATGTAGGAATGGTTCAATATACACAAATAAATGTTATACATTATATCAACAAAGCCAAATATGAAAATCACATGATCGTCTCAGTGGATGCAGTAAAAGCTTTTGATAAAGCTCAATACTCACTCATGAGAAAAAAAAAAAAAACCCTACAAAAATCAGAATAGACGGTCTTTCACTAAATCTTAGAAAAGTCATCTATGACAAACCAACAGCCAACATCACACTTAATGGATAAAACTGTAAGTTTTGACCTTAAAATCAGGAACAAGACAAGGATAGCCACTATCACCACTCTTACTTAATATAATTCTGGAAGCATCAGCCAGAGCAATTAGAAAGAGACATAAATGGAGAAATAATTGGAAAAGAAGAAGTTAGATTATCATTATTCACAGATGACATGACATTTTACATAGAAGACCCCAAAGACTCCACAAAAACACTTATGAATTTAATAATCAAATTGAGCAAAGCTGGATAAAAAGTCAACTCTCAAAATAAATAGCATTCCTGTACAAAAACAATACACTCTCTGAGAAGGAAACTCAGAAATATACACATTTCACAATAACATCCAAAAAAATCAAATACTTAGAAGTCAATCTAAGAAAGGAAAAACAATTGCTATTCAGTGAAATCATCATAATCTAAAAAAAAATCAATTGAAGAGGATTTCATAAAATCGCAAGATATTCCTTACTCATGGATAGGAAAAATACAAAATTGAAAAAATGGAAATATTCCCCAAACTGTACTACTGTTTTAATGAAATGCCTATAAAAACCATTAGTATACATTAAAGATGTAGTGAAAACATTCCTACAATTCTTCTGGAATCCAAAGAGACTTGAAAGATGAAAAACAATCCTAAGCAACAAAGTCAACATAGGAAATATCAAAATGCCTGACTTGAAATACCACAAAGCTACTGCAGTAAAAACATCACATACTTGCAAAATACAAACATGAGGTTCAGTGGAACAGATTAGAAAATGCAGACATGACTTCAAACACACTCAGTCACCTCCTCTTTGACAAGGATGCCAAACATGTTCACTGAAAGAAAGCCTCTTTAATAAATGTTATGGGAAAAACTGGTTTGCCACATGTCAAAGACTAAGACTAGACTCATGTCTATCACCATGAACTAAACTCAAGTCAAAAAGAATCAAAGATGTAAATATGAAAAGAGAAACTCTATATCTACTGGAAAAGAAAATAGGGGGAAATAGACATAGGTGTAGGCAGAGAGTTCATGGACAAAAACTAAACTGCACAAAAAATACTTCAAAGAATCAACAATGACAATATCATCTTGAAAAGTTTATGCACACCAAAAAAAATCACCAACATGACCAGCCAGATAGCTCAGTGGATTAAAGTGCTTGTTTAGGCAGATGCAGGGCCTGGGGTTCAATCCCTAGCCTGCTGTGCTGACCACTCCCCTGGGGCTCACTGAGACTGTGACTGAGACTGGGCGTGGTGGCATGCACCTGAAGTCCCAGTTCTCAGAAGGCTGAAAAACAGGTAAGATAACTACAGGTCCAATCTGTATAGTGAGACCCTGTAGACCCTGTACTACATACATAAAAAAGAGCTTTTTTAAACGTATATAGTACAGCTCCAAAAGGAGTTGTTTTTTTCCTTTTGCATGCTTATCTCTTTCCTCTATTTTTGTAATTAATTGTATTGAGAAACAAATATCAATGAGACAGTTTCAAAACTGATTAGTAGGACAGTTTCAATAGTTAATATATTGCATAGTGTTGTCTTTGTAATGGTTATTCATAGTACAAGATGCAGACATGATATCCTGTCCAAACACTATTAGTACAAGTCTTTCTTCTCATTTAATTAAGAGGAAGTAGCTGTGTATCTATCCTATTATGTATATATAGATACAAAATGTTCCTTTGTTTGTATCCTCTTTTTTTGTTTTTGTTTAGTTTTGTCAGAGATGAGTATTCCATTACCATTTAAATATTGTAGGTGCATAAATTCAGTAAAATAATCTAATATAGTCTAGTAGTCCATAATAGTAGTGGGTTATTCAGACAGATAGTGAGGTTAAGCTCCACTGTCTATGTTATAGTATAATAATATCATTAAGCTTTTCTTCTGGAGGGTTAACGACTTAAGCTTGCAGACCAAAAATTAGAGAAAAAGAAGGGCTGCAAGGACAGCCAACATTTTGGCCCTAGCCTTTCAAGGTCAGTAAAGACTCAGGACATAGGAAAACCTGTACTGTAACATCCTGTAACTCAGTGGTACCCCAAATTTTCTGATCAGGGAGATTATGGGGCCATAGAAGAAAGTGATCAATGATGTAGAGTGTGCCTAAGGAGAGTCCCACGGAGAGAAAACGTGGTCTCAGGCTGTCACAGAGAGCAAATTGGTCAAGCAATGGCCATGACTCATCCACATGGCTGACACTGACAAAGGATCCTCAAACTGTGGTACAGGGTTTCAGGCTAAATCCTGAGAGAATTTGACTGAATTTATCAGATACAAAAGTTACATTTCTTGTAATATAGCTCTTGCTTTATCTTGTCTTAACCATCCATCCATCAGAAAATTATAAAAATAAGGCATAAAAAGTAAAGCCATATTAATATGCTGAGCTATAAAAGATTCAAGTCAACAACTTCTGACATTCCCAGACCTATAAAAGGAGTTATTTCTTTAAAAAAGAGAAATAACCAATA
>NW_004524946.1:824249-825313 GCF_000260255.1 Octodon degus | reverse complement strand
ATATAGTTATATACCAGGGGATCAAGCTCAGGACCATGTGCTTTGTCAGGCAGGCACTTAGACCACTGAGCTATCTTCCTGGCACTACCTAGAAAATATA
The DNA here is from genome assembly GCF_000260255.1 of Octodon degus. Taxonomy (NCBI): domain Eukaryota; kingdom Metazoa; phylum Chordata; class Mammalia; order Rodentia; family Octodontidae; genus Octodon; species Octodon degus. The sequence goes on along the minus strand of NW_004524946.1, from coordinate 825,213 downwards.
ATTTAAAAAAAAATCAGGTCTCCCAAATTAAGGAGTCAATTAAAAAAATTTTGTGGGCCAGTGAGATAGCTTAGTGGACTAAGCTCCTACTTAGTCAAGTACAGGGTGCCGGGGTTCAGTTCAATCCCTGGTACCACATGCAATGCCAGCCCCACCCTGGGGAAACACTGAACCTGAGGCAAAGTCTGACCATGTTGTCACAGCTGTAATCCCAACCCTGGAGTGGCTGAAAACAGGAGGATCACTATGAGTCTGAGTTGTGTAGTGAGACCCTGTACCAAAAGCATAAATTAGGGAAAAAAAAAAAAAAGAAAGAAAGAACATCTGAATTGAGGACGTACTTCTCAGATGAAGAAAACAAAGGTAAATAAAAAATGTTCATCATTTGTTATTTAAAAATACAATTTAAAGCAACACTGAGATTCCATCTCATCCCACAAAGAATGACTATCATTCAGCCGAAAACAAATGCTGCAAGAGTTGTAGGGAGAAAGGTATCCTTCTTCACTATTGGTGGGAGTGTGTACTGGTATAACAACTGTGGAAATCAGTGTGGAGATTCTCCAAAATCAAGGACTAGAGGTCCCACTAGATCCACTATTCCACTTGCTCATATTTGTCCAGAAGCATTGAAAACATCACTCCACAGTGATATATGCACATCCACGTTCATAGCAGCACAATTTGCCATAGCTAAACTTTGGAAACAATTCAAATGCCAATCAACTGAGGAAAGGATAAGAAAAGATGTGATACATTTACACAGTTGATTAATTACTCAGCTATAAAGAAAGATAAAACCTGAGGCTTTTTTAGGAAAATGGATGCAACTAGAGACCATATTCATAAGTGAAACAAGTTGAATCCATATGAATAAACATAGTATTGTCTCCCTCTTTAAGAACTTGAAAGAGTAAATAAAATTTGATGGATGCAATATACATTTTGCAAGAAAAAGGTGCTG
>NW_004524946.1:817328-823987 GCF_000260255.1 Octodon degus | reverse complement strand
TATTTATTTATTTATTTATTTTTGTATTTTAGGGAAGGGTCTACAGTATATTCAGGATCTCACTACATAGTGACCCACCTGTTTACAGCCTCCCAAGAGATGGGATTACAGGTGTGCACCACCACACCCAGTCTCAATTGCTTTTTCAGAAGGCCCTGGGGGCAGGGCTGGCAAGGCAGCCTTGAGAATCCAACCCCCAGCTCTTGAGCCTGTTTGTAGGCACTTTAATCCTCTAAGCTATTTGGTTGGCACATTGTTGTTTTACTTCTTTTTAAAACAATTAGATCAGTGATTAGTTTAGCCTTTGGATATGATACCCACAGATGCCAAATATATTTTGTCTAAAAGAATAGAAGTCCTATGCAGAGAGTCATAAGTTATCATTTAATATGTTGCCTGAAATTTGGGTTTTTCATGATTAGATCAAAGTTGGTGATTTTTTAAAAATGGGAATATTGATAAATTTAAGAGCAATGATAACCCAGTATTACATAATTTTATACTGAATGGATTTGAAATAATAATTTTAACAGTGATAAACATTATCAATTTAAATAAAATATTTAGTATTTTAGAATTTTTAATTGTAAATAGAAATTAAAATCCTAGTAAATGAATTAATCAAAACTAAACTTATTTTAAGTTTTTAAAAGTTGAATGAAAGGCACTTTAAATTTGTTAGACAGCCAAAAGAATTATGCTTTTGTAATGAGACTGAATTAGAAATATTATAGACAGTCATACATTCTGGACCTTACAACAAGACAGTGTAAAAGACAAGATACCTTGAAACTGTGGGAGAGATAGGCACTCCTGCTGTGAGCCAGACCTCAAGACAAAAGACTGAAGAAATGCAGCCACATACCTCCCTAAGTGGACCTCAGGGATTGATAGTCTACATAGGGCTCTATCACCTTGAAAGATCCAGGAAGAGTAACTAACCCAACCTCAAACAGTAAGAATCCCTGTGATGTACTTATGTGCTTCATGTCTCCTTGATACATAACTTGCTTTCTCATTTGGTCTGATTTAATCAATTTTATTGAACAATAAATCTTATAGGTGGACTATTGTTTTGTTCCACCTCACGTTCCATTCTCATGTTTTCCACCTCATGGAAAATTTTGCTCCATAAAACTCCCTAGAAAATGCAGATTCCAGAGACTGGGCATGGTGGCATATGCCTTTAATTCCAGCTCTTAAGAGACTGTAAACAGGTGGGTCACTGAATTTGATCTAGTAGTGAGACCCTGAACACCCTGTAGACTCTTCCCTAAAATACAAAACAAACCCAAAAAACCCAAAAAACAAAAACCACAGATTCCTTGGCAACCCCACTTGGGTTCCCTTTTTTAACCTATCTCAGACAAAAACTTTCTTTTTTCCAAACAATATATCCTGCCCTTAACCTCTGTTGTTCTTAAAGTTCATTCTTCAGTTTTAGAGAACAGGAACTCATCCCAGGTATCTTTCAGGTTGAGTTTTATTCCTTTATATCAAACTCATTTTACAATTAATCATCTAATGTCAGGCATAGTGGTCACCTAACAGAAGTTTCATTGATGTATTTATTTACTTCTCAAGAAAATGAAAACTTATTTTGTTTTTTGAAGTCATCAATGATAATCTTCATGCAACCTGGTACATATTAAAATATGATGTCCTTATTGGTGTGGAAAAGCATACTTAAGGAACAACTCTTTGGCACAAAAATTAAAAAGACAATGGAATCTTTGCTTTAGAAGAATGTGTGAGTGGGGTTTTGCCATTGAACAAATGACTATATAACATTCTTGCACTAGACAAAGGACAACTTAATTTTCAATTTTAAATTTCTGGGACTGGAGAGACACCTCAATGGTCTAAATGCCTTCTTGGCAAGTGCAAGGGCCCGAGTTCCATCTGATCCCTGGTACCACATGCCATGCCACTGTTGCAGGCAGCCATGTTAGATAGAAATATTATAGGCCATTGGACAGAGTCAGGCCCTCAAGAATACAAGATGGAAGACAAGGTGACCTTGTAACTTGGAAGAGACAGACACTCCCATATGGGCCACACCTCAAGACTAAGACAAAAAGAGGAAGCATACCTACATACTTCCCTAGGGATGGGCATCAGGGATTGATATCCTAAATAGTATCAATCACCTTGAAAGAGCCCAAATGAGTCACTAGCCCAACCCCCAACAGGAAGAGACCCTGTCCAGTATTCACACCTGCTTGCTATGTGACTCTGTTTCCCCATTTGGTACTGGATTTAACCAATTTTACAAGCAATGGTGCTTGTAATCTCATTGGTTGACCATAGTTTTATCCCAACTCATGCCCACCTAAGTGAGTTCCCATGTCTTCTCCACCACCTTAGACCCACCTCACCACATGGTTTTCCTCTATAAAAGTCCCTGGAAGAGACAACCTTCCAAGGACATCCCGCTCGTGCCCACCTCCTGTCCTTCTCTTCTTGGACAGGAGCTTTCCTTCCCTCAATAAATATATTTTGTTCATAACCTCTGTTTGTTCCTAAAATTCATTCTTTGGTTTCAGAGAACACGAACTTGTCCAGGTCAGGTCGGGAGATCATTTTTTCCCTACATCATTTGGAGGTTCCCTGTATTGTTTGGAGGTCACTCACCCGACATCAGTTTTTCTCCCTGTATCACCACTGGAGAACCCTGGGATTTCTGTGCCTGCCACATGCACTGAGCATGGTGGTGCAAATCTGTAATCCCAGTTCTGGGGAGGCTGAGATCAGAGGATCACTATTTGACCGTGCTACATAATGAAACCCGGCAACAAATAAATAAATAAATTGTATTTTTTTTTAAATTCAAATTCCTGTTTGTTTGTAATATAGAACTGAAAATAACAGGAAAATAGACTAAGCCATACAGATGCTACATGAGAAAGCTAAAATTGAGATTTTATTTATTTACTGCAGAACTGTTTTCTTCTAATCTTTAGACCTAAGTGAATAAATGGGTACATATTAACAGTGTGTAAAAAGCACAGGTTGGATCGAGCTCTGAGCTTGTCATTCTGTAAGACCTTCACCTTTACGAGCTTGATTTTAGTCTGTGATAAAAGCCAGGATTTTGTGTGAACATTTAAAAGACCTTGCCAAGTTTTCTAAAGTAATTATTATTCAGAAGACTGTCATAAAAGAGTTAAATTTCAGAATGACTAGTACTTTTCATTATCCCTGGTTTAAATTGCTTTAAGGATTTAAGAAACACTTTCAAGTAATAAAGCAATTTAGACATTTTAAATCTACATTTTACAACTATCAGCTCTTATCTACTGAAGAAGCACTTTCTGTGGCAAACTAAACATTACAAAAATTCCTGGAGGGAGATTTTATCCAAGCCTATCTAACACAGATGAGAAAGTGACATTTCAAGGGAAAGCTGAATAATAATGTTTTGTTCTTGATGAATAAAAAGAATGATTAGAGACCGATTAGTAATGAAAGCCACAGAATCTGTGCAAAAACAAAATTTGCAAGGATGGTACCTGGTGGTTGTATAATATATTTGTTCCTGGTACACAATTTTGTTGAATTTGTGGGCTGATCCTTGACAGGAGATCAGCTGTCACAGTGACTTAAATGAATTTAGTTGAAAAGAATCTGTTTTCCAACTGATGTATGTAAGTTGTACCTGAGTTTCAAGATTAAAACCTCATATAAAGGAGCAACGCTTCTACAGAATTTTTTTTTTTTTTTTTTTTTTTTGAAGAACCGGGAATTGTACTCAGACCCTTGCACTTGCCAGGGAAGTGCTTATTCTACTGAGCCATCTCCCTGGCCCCCAGAATTTCATTTCATAACTTTATGTAAAGATTTTTTATCCAATCAAGAAGCTTAACTGATTTATGAGAACTCAGAAAATCTTGATAAGCAATATGGCATCATCAAAAAACTTAAAAATGAAGACATTTTTGATAGGCTATTGCCTTAGTATGAATTGCTGAATTATTATGGTGGTCATCTAATATGGCTGAAGCCCTTAAAACAACAGCTCATCTTCCCAGAGACCACCTCCCCCCTTCTTCTCCCACTCAGCCCAGGATTCAGTTTCCTTTCACCTTTCTCTCCACCTCAGGGAAGGGCCCAGTCAGCTCCTCAGGTGGATCTAAACTTCCCCCTCAAGCCCCGCCCCTGGCAAAGGTCCACAAAAGCCTCAGCCTCTCTTTGTTCCAATCCAGAGAATTTCTTATCCTCCCAAATTCTCTCCGTGTCCTCCAAGATAATGAAGCCCCTTTCCCTTTATAATAAAGTCCTTTTCCCTTTTTCCTTCTGCCTGTTTCTCTGCTGCAAAACCGTCAAAACCTGTCAATTTTTCCTGTGATCTCTCACTGTTTCTGTTTCAGTAGTATGAGAATGGTTGTTTTGAAAAGGCTGGCCAAACAGCTCAGCTGACAAAAGCACCTGCTTAAGCGGATGAGGGGCAAGGAGTTCAATCCCCAGCCTGCTGTTCTGGCTCTGCCCCTGGGCACGCTGAGACTGTGATTGAGACTGGGCTTGGTGGCACACACCTGTAATCCTTGCACTTGGGAGGCTGTAAACAGGAGGATCACTATGACTCCCATCTACACAGTGAAACCCTGTACATGCTGTATACCCTGTACTAAGAGCACACACACACACACACACACACACACACACACACACACAATCAGAGAGAAAATGGTTGTTTCCTCTGATTGCAAAGTTCAGACCAGTGATAAATTATTTAATTACTTGTGTTAATTTAATGAATAATCAGCTTAACTATTTTTGAACTTTCACATCAATTTTCTTTTTTCTATTACTGGTCTTTTTTAACAGATGGTAAAAGTCAGTACACTTATGCTGCTTATAAAACAAGATTACTGTTATTCAAAGGACTGTTCATTGTAAGTAATTCAGCCTAACCTACCTGAAAGCAAGAAAATATGGGAAGCAGCCAGAGGAGACTTGATGACATCAGTGTGTCTTGTGGTGGCAACATGTTATTATTGTTACCATTTGCATTTGAGAAATTTAGTTTTACTGAGTGTAGCACAGTTAGACAAACTGATGCATGGCTTAGACTTTTTTTATTTTTCTATTTTTTAATAGTACTGAGAATCTACAACATTGCACATGATATACAAGCACTGTACCACTTAACTATACCTTTATCTCTGCTGTCTATCATATTTACTTGTCATGAAAATCAAATAAGAAAGATTAAAAAAAAAAAAAAAACAGGGCTATGGAAATAGCTCAGCACACTAAGTACTTGCCTAGGCAAGCACAAGGACCCAGATTTGATTCCCAGTATGACATGCCTTGCTGGTCCTACCCCAGAATCCCTGAGCTGGTCCATGGTGGAAAATGCCTGTAATTCCAGCCCTGGGAAGGTTGAAACAGGAGAATCACCCTGAGTCTAAATTGCCTAGTGAGAACCTGTATCAAATATATAAAATGAATAAAAGAAAAAAAAAAAGCTTACTCCATGATCTCATTATCCCCTAGTGATGCCCATGTATTGAACAGATTGCAGGCATTATGAAGATCAGATCATGTCTTTGAACACATATCGGAAACTGTTCCAACAGCTGAAATGCAGAAATACACAAATGTGACTGGAGTTGATGCTCTGGGACAGACATTTAGATACTCCTGAAAAGCCCTGCAACCACAGACAGCACAGAGTGAGGGTGGCCTTTCATTGTGAAGTCTATCATAGGTGCACTGAGAACCAACACATATGTGCAAGGAGATTGTGTGGTTGATCCTGTAGGGAAAACAATGTGACTTGAGTCTACAAATATTTCATTTACAAATATGGTTTCAATAGACTCATCTTATATACCAACTACATTCTCATTATGCAGAAAAAACTGTTTTGATTCAGAATACCTAAATCACAGCAAAAAAGAAATGTGTTATCCTCCACAGTTATCTTGTTGCCCTGATGGCAAGAATGACATCTTCACTGTTAATAAAGGCCAGGAAGCAATGGAGTGAGTAATACATAAATGGAATGCTGAGATGGGAGAATTGGTAGCTTCATCAAAAGAAAAGTCCAAGAAGAACAATGGCAGTGGCAGCAGAGAAAAGATAAAATTGATATACAAAAGCACATTTTCCTGGACAAAATATTTGTTATTAAAATAAAATGCTATGTTTTACAGAGAATTTTTTAATAAACTGAACAGAGGTACATGATTTTCATCAAGAGAGAAAAATAAAGGGTTGTTCTAAGTCACAGGAGTCATCTAGGGTTAATGCAGCTTGAAAATACTACTTCTAAGGATTCCTATATTTATATGAAAATTAATCTTTTACATATACTGGGGGGAAAATTGGAACTGAGTCATCTTCTTGTGGAACATTAAAGCTTTTTGGACATTAGACCTGTACCTGGCTTTTGCCCATCCCCCAACAAAGCAGAGACACACAGCTGCCTTGCTGAGGCAAACTAGACTAGTGTGCATGAGGGAACTCACTGTAAAGGAGAAACAGTATAGTTGTAAAAGACATTAATTTATATAAAATAACTTGTTCTACTAAAATCTTCTGTGATTGCTTTGGTAATAAAATGACTGTTGGAATGAAAAATATCATTAAACTAATATATCACTGCAACAAACAATATTATTTTATTGTATTATTTTTTTTAGATTTTATTT
>NW_004524946.1:805872-816757 GCF_000260255.1 Octodon degus | reverse complement strand
GTGTATGCATCACTGATGAGACAAGGCAAACAGAAGGCAAATGTATGAGAGATGAAGCGGGACTCAGCTCCAGACAGAGAAAGTCCTTTGACCTGCCCTACACTGCAGTGGAAAATGGAAAATAGCAGGCACATTGAGATTTGAGGGTAAAATATGGTCAAAGAATTCTACTTAAATCACAGTTACAACCATGGTTGTTGGCCTCTTATGATGACATTGGCAAAGAGAGAAATGCTCTCATGTCCCTAAGGTGTGAAAACTTTGATATTTATAATGTTTCCTGGATGCTTTATGGAAGGTTCTACAGAAATGAAAAAGGTGTATTTTGAGAACCAGATAAATTAAAACTGTCTGATTTTGAATCAGCATGAACCACTGGAAAAAATTAGAAAAATCAAACTTTTAAAAAGTGCTTGATAAAAGATAAAATTCAACATGGAATTTCATTGTTAACAAACGTAATACAGAAGTCTGACACCTGCTATTTAATTTTCAGTCATAAATTTTTTATCCATTCTTTTTTTCAGCACCTTCATTTTACAAAAATAAAGATAGTCAATTCTGGCTTCTATATCAGTATTTTACTTTCAAGAGTATTTGCTCAAAATATGCAAATAATTCTATATTATGTAAATGAGTCAAATTGTGCTTAACAAAAATTTTCTATACTATGCCTAATAAAAAATGCAAACAAATAACAATCTATGATGGAACATTAGAAGAAACTTACATAATAAATAGTAATCAGTGTGGAAAAAGTCTCTTTTTCAAATGAATCTTAAGATCTGGAGAAAATAAAAAGTGAATCTTAAAATTTCTATTATTTCCTTTTATTGTGAATCAAATGTAAAGTCACTTTGTCAAGTAAATCTCACGCTATCAATGAACAAATCATCCAGCAGTTTCTTTTATACTGGTTTAATCCATGTAGTGGCTAGTAAGTATTTTATTCTTAGATATGTCCTATAATTCCAAGCATTTTTATGAAGTATAGGTCAATGTAATTTGTTCTATAAATCTTTGAAGATATTTGTTTTCCTCAATATTTTAAGTACTCATTTTTGCATATGTAGGTCTTTAAGTCCCTTCCAAACAAACTTGAAGCCATTGAAAATGTCTCTTGGGAGACTCAGACAAAGATATCCAGGCTTTTGATACTCTAAAACCTTATATAAAACATACTGTCCTAATAAATAACAGAATGAAACAAAAATGCTAACAATTACAAGTAAAATAAGTAAATGGTTTTCATAAATTCCAAAAAATACATGGATGAGGGTAATCTTTAGTTCCATGGAGGTACATGGTATGAGTGTCACCTGGAAAGGTTGGAGCCAATGGTGGACTCCAGCACCAGAGAAGAGAGAAACCACAGTCAGCCAGGTGCACATCAGCTGACACTGGAAAGGTTTTGTCTCTGGTAAAGGACAAATATAAAAAAAGGAAAGGGCCAGACCAGCCTGACAACTCTCCAGATTTAACCTACAAGGGATGACTTTTTGGTTATCAGTGTCTGGGTAAACAGTATGGGAGAGAATAAAGAGAGGCTAGTTCATGGGTTGAAAACTAGTTAGATGAACTAGTTGAAACTTAAGGCTCTTGGGGTACAGTAGAGTTACCTATAACTTACTGTGTACTTCTACCTGCCAGAAAGCAGAATTTTGCATTTTCCTGACAAAAAATGATTAATGTTTGCAATAATGGATATGCTGCAATCACATTGTTCTTTTATCAAAATATCACACTATCCAATAAATATGTACAATTATCATGTATCACTTAAGTTATTTTCTGAGGGATCCTTACACTGTAGTGTCTCAGACTGAAGGGAAACAACAAGTGCAAAGTTCATATTGAGTGAAAAAAGAAAGAAAAGTTTAGAGAAGTTCTAGCTCAAAGACAGGGAAGAGCAGAGCCAATGAGATGCTGTGGGCTTTGAATAATAGAAACAAACAACAAAAGATGCTATATTTTGAGAATAGCCTCTTCCAAAGGAGAAGAACCAGAGTCCTATACAAACATGTCACAGAGAGTTATCTTGTGGTCACATGTCATACAAAATTATTATGAAAAGACATAAAGTAAAATAAATTTCTTATAGGGAACAAAACATGCCAGAGACACAAATATGAAAGTTTAACTTCTTTCTTACTTATTCTTATTCCTTTTATGTCTTACTCTTGTCTGATGGCCCAGGAACTATACTGAATAGGAGTGGTGATAGTGTGCATCCTTGTCTCATACCTTACTATATAGTAAAAGCTTTTAGTTTTCTCCATTTAAAATGATGTTGGCTGTTTGTTTCTCATAGATGGCTTTAATCAGATTGAGGAATAAGCAATCCATTCCAATTTTCTGCAAGGCTTTGATTATTAATGAATGTTGGACTTTGTCAAAAGGTTTTGCCACATCTGAAGAGATAATGTGGTGCTTCTGATTGTGGCACTATTGCTATTGTGAATTACATTTATAGATTTGCATATGTCGAACCATCCTGTATCTCTGGGATGACTCCTACCTGGTTATTGTGAATAATTTTCCTAATTATATGCTGCATCTTATTTGTTAGTATTTTATTGAAGAGTTTTTGCATCTATGTTCATGAGGGAGGTTGGCCTGTAATTCTCTTTTTGGTTGTCTTTTCTGGTTTTGGTGTCAGTGTAACACATGCCCCAGGAATGACTTTTGGAGTATTCACTTTCAATTTCATTGAACAACTTGAGGGATATTGGGATTAAATCTCTGAATTTGTTGCAGAATTCAGGTGTGAATCTATCAGGATCTGACGTTTTGCTTGTTGATAAGTTTTTCATTACATTTTCAATTGTATTGGCTGATATTTGATTATTCAGAGTTCTTTTTTATTTCTTATTGATTCAATTTTGGTAATATGTACCTACCCAGGAAATAGTCTATTTCTTGTGTGTGTTTGATTCTGAGAATAAAAATTTTCAAAACAGCTAGTGATGATCTGAATTTCGACAGGATCTATAGTAATTTTGGCCTTTTCATTCCTAATTTCTTGAATTTGAATTTCTTCTTTCCTCTTTTTGATGAGGTTGGCTAGGGGTTTAACAGTTTTATTTAATCTTTCAAAGAACCAGCTCTCCAGTTCATTAATTCTTTGTACTGTTTTCTTCATCTCAATTGCATTAATTTCTGCTCTCTAATCTTTATAGATTCCTAAATTCTTTGGGCTTCAGGCTTGGTTTGCTCTTCTTTTTCTAGAAACTTAAGGTGTCATATTAGGGTATTTATTTGTTCTTATTCTGTTTTCCTGATGTGTAAGTTCATTGCTATGTATTTCCCTCTAAGAACTGCTTTCTTTTCTTCCTACAAATTCTGTTGTGTTTGAATTTTCATTGGATTATACATATTGTTTAATTTCATCTGTAAACATTGTTTGCTGAGGAGGGAGTTATTTAATGTCCCCATGTTTCTGGGTTTTTTTTTTTGTGTGTGTGTGTGGTTTCTTTTGTCAACACTTTCCAGTTTCATTGCACTCTGGACAGATGATGTGCATGGTATAATTTGTGTTTTCTTGCATCTACTTAAGCCTGATCTACGGACTAATATATAGTCTATTTTAGAGAATGTCCTATGTACAGGAGAAAAGAATGTGTATTCAGATATTTTTGGGTGTAATACCCTGTAAATCCACTAAGCTCACTTGTTCAATGGTTTAGTTCAGTTCTACTACATATTTGCTATTTTTGTTGTCTACTTTACCTATCTTTTTGAGATAATGGAGTATTAAGATCCCATGTTAAATTGGCTATTAGATTTTTATGTCATTTAAAATTTATGTTATACAGCTGGGTGCTCCAATATTTGGTGAATATATGTTTATGACTGTTATCTCATGTTTTTGAAGCTTTCCCTTAAAGAGTATGTAGTGATCTGATTTATATCATCTGATCAATCTTTGTTTGATGTTGAGATTGTCACAAACAGCATACCTACTCCTGCTTTTTTCTGATCTCCTGTAACATATAATATTGTTTTCCATGCTTTTCTTGTCAGCCTATGAATTTCTTCATGGGTTAAATATATTTCCTGTATACAGCATATTTTTAGATTTTATTATGATCCACTCTGACAGTCTATTCCTTTTAGTTGGTGAATGGAGTCAATTTAAATTGGTGGTTATAATTGATATGTATTGGCTTATTTTTATTGCGCTATTTTTCTGCTGTTGGTTTTCATTTGGCACTGTACTATATACATCCTTCAGTATAGGACTTTGGTGAGGTTGTTACCCAAACATCTTTGATATTATTACTCAAGAAAGAATATGTTGTTAACACAGATATGGTATCCTATTTACCATAATATGGTTAGCAATACTAGTAAAAGGTAGTGAAATTTAGAAGTTGACAATATTTTGTAATTAATTTGTTTGTACTTTAGACCATAGGAACAAACATTATAGTTATATAACAAAGCAGATTGTAAATTGGGAATTAGTATTTAAATTAGTTCCAGTGAGTTCTGTCTGGGCACACCCTTTCATGTACCTGGAGTCTTTTGGGCAGACTAGTTTGTCCAAGTTACTTCCTCCCACCTCCATGCCACTAGGCTCCACCTGTAATTCTGAGCCTCACTCTGGGCCCTGCTGGGTTGAGCAGTTCACCTCAGCTCACTGGGTCTGGTTCTACTCAACTTGAACTGGACTAGCAAGTCCTGGCTGCTGGGCTTGGCTCTTCTTGATCCACCCCACCAAACTGTGCCTGCTGTGCCTGGCTGCTTACAATGAGAAAGTTCTCTTCACTAAAGTGGAGGAGGCAGCTGTTGCTACTACCCACTATCCACTGCAAATTGGTTTCCAGAAGCGGCCCAATTGAAAATCACTACTTTTAGTGCCGCAGGCTTCGTAGAGTGCAGCACATACCCTATCTTTTGACTAGGAAATATACCCATAGTTAACTAAATAGAAGATGAGCATAGCTCTTCTTTATCTTTTAATTAAAGTACTGAAAAATTAAAGTACTTTGGAATCGCCAATAAATTATATAATCTTGGTTTTTCAGAACTGGCACTAATGTCATCAAAGAGACCATCAATCAAGCTGCATGTTTATGATCTAATATTCCATTTCTAACATTTTATAGTTGATATATATAATTTATATAACTGAACTACTCCTTTTAAAATGTACATTTTAGTGGTGCTTAGTGAATTCACAAAATTGCTGATGATCTTCATATCTTTCTGCAATATTTTTACTCCTGATAAGAACCCTACTATTCATTAGCAGTCATTCTCCTTCCTTTCTTCCTCCTCAAATTTTAGTAACCCCTAATCTGTGTTTTATCTCTACTGCTTATTTTAGACGTTCATTTTGAATTAAATTATACAGTTATGTATATTTTAGTTACTAGTTTCCTTCACTTAATGTATATTTATTCCTGTGCAGTGCAGATAAGTAATTAGTGTTAAACTTGTTGAGGTTGAACCATATTCCATCATATATGTATGCCACATTTCGTTTGTCCATTCATGAGTTTTTGGATACATCAGTTGTTTTTTATTTAATTTAGATGTATCATAGTCACCATGATCCATGGTTTACTCAAGGATTAATTATTGGTGTTCTAAATACCATGTGTACAGCTAAATGCAGAATGACATGTATCCACCACTGTAGTGTCATACAGAATATTGTACACAGGTACCTTGGCTCACCAACATTTCTGTTTGCAAACAATTTAGGTCACAAACAAAAAAACTCAGCAAAAATTTGCTTCCATTTGCAAATTTCTCATTGGATGATAAATGACTATGGCCTTCTTCTCCTCAAAAACAGAGATGTAGCCATCTCCTCCCCCCCCCCCCAGTTATAAAGCAAATCAGGTTTATAAAGTGTGGTACCACTGCACTTTCACTGTCCTACAGATCCTCTGTGTTCTGCCTGTGCAGCTGTGGTGGATGGACAACTGATGGTCAGCTTGTAACACCCTGCTGAACAGAACCAGTATGATGCTTGCTAAGTGTGAGAGCCCACCTGAGAATTGTTGCCAGCAGCATAAAAAGGAGAACCAGAAAAGATGAAAACAAGGTGTTGTGTAGCTGTTGGTTCTCTTAAAAGACCTTGTCATGCTGGCTTTCCTCACAAACTCAGCTGTTCTCCTCATTGAAGGAATTCAGGACCTTGTCGTTGCTGAGAATGGCTGCAGTTCACTTTGCTGGAGATCTGGTCCTTATTTTGAGCATCTCTTCCCGGTGCTGGAGGGAAAGATAGTGCACTGTTTAATGTCCTTGAGAAGTAGAGAAGCTTATCATGCTAACTTTTTCTGATTTGGGCTCAGCTTTTATCCTTGTAGGAGCTTGGGTTCTTGTCATTGATGATGGCTGTGGTACCTTTCAGGGAAGCACTGGTTCTTTATTTTGAGCATTGTTTCCTGGTTCTGATTCTGGTTATTCAGCCTGAGAGCACAGATCAGTCATCCTCCTGGTAAAGGATTTCTAGCTTTCATCACTGACTTTTGGGTCTTTCCAGTGCAAATCCATAAAACAGGCTTGTTACTGACATTATCATGGGCTTTCAGCCTCTAGTTGGATTCATGGGGGACATTGTTTTGGACTATAAGTCTTCAGCTGCATTCGTGGAGGACATTGCCATGAGATCCAGACATGCAGCTGGATTTTTTGCTCTTAGGCTGTGGGGACAGGTATCTTGCACTCTTTATATGTGACTTTTTTTGCTGAATATTATTAAACAATCTTTTAAATTCTGTGTCTTTGTTACACTAGCAAAACCCCAAACTACAACATCATTCCTTTCCTTTATCTAATCTCTTGGCGACTAATGTTCACTTTACTATCTCCTTATTGCATACTTGTAACCATATAGTATGCAGTTGTTTTCTGTTGTCTTTTTAATATGTGTTTCCTCTTTTTATATCTTAATATTTCATTATGTAACCAGATTTTTAAATTCATGTTTGAGTTCACTACTCATTCTGCTCTTACAAACAGTGATGTGACCTAAATTTTAAGAAGGAAAATTTCTTACTCTAGACTTATTCCCTACAGCCTCAAACAATTAACAATGACAGGATGTCACAAAATCAACCTGAATAAAATGATTCTTTAGAAGGCTTAGGGCAGGATTTAAGTGAGTATTGTGATTAAAAAAAAAAAAAAGAGATTCCATTTATATCTGGATATTTTTAAATCATAAGAGTAAATGAAACAAAAAATACCCTAAAAATGTATTATACAAAGAGAACTTTAGACTTCTCAGATTATAAAGCCTTGCTTTAACTCAGAAAGAATATATTTTTCTCTCAGAAAATAATACTTGACTCGTTCTTTCTCATTCTGAGCTTTCAACTGATGCTGTTCCCTCAAGCTGGTTTTCTTAGTGACAGCTGGAGAGAAAGAAAGACAAGAAAATTCATCATACTTTGGCTGCTGCCATTCATGAGGACTGAACTGAGGTATATCAAAACACTTTCCCAAACTGAAGTAACTGGCAAGTGGCAATGTATTGTATTTTGCAAACCATAGAAAGTGGTGGACATGCTAATTATATGAGATGAGCCTGGTGGTTTTTCTTTGGTTTTAAATTAAGGTATACCATTCACTATAGTCAAATGGAAATTTTCTTTCCCTCTCCATCAATGTGAGGCACACTTCACTTAGTTAAAATTCGAGGAGAAAGGTGCAGATTGATGTTCACAATCACATGCATTGATGCCTCCAATGCTACACTGGTTTTTGGAGAATTTAGAAACCTGAGAATATTATATCAAGATACTCTTTGCAGGATTAGAAAGAGAAAGTCCCTGGAAATTAAAAGAGGAAATTGTACCTGCATTGTAAGCATTTCTACTACCACCATAGAGTATAGCCTATAAATATAACTAAAATAAAATTCAGACTAAGTTCTACAGCTGTTTTGCTTCTACGTTTTCTGTGATCTCTAGTGGAAGCAACCGCATGTCCTACCTCAGTGTGGCAGGTTTCCGTAAGTGGGTAGCCCTAGTTATACATACTTCTTTTTACTCATGTCCTCTACATTCTGAAATTTAATTTGTTCTTCTGAGTAACTCAACAGCAGAAGGATGCAGAAAGAATGACACATTACTTCTGACTCTGCTTCCATGAGGGTGTGATTCCTTCTCTTTGCCATCTAAGTTTTCTGCTACTTCCTAGAGAGACAGGAAGATAGAAAACGATGTGGAGCAAAAGACCAAGTAAATCCTCAGACGCTGGCCAGACCTAGTTGTCAGTGCTGGGTAAAATTGATGAGATGAACACCATTTTTCTCCGAGAGATGAATGATTACTTTTGTACACTCCTGAGCTTTGAGGTAATTTGTTACATAGTGCTGACTGATACATTATTGTTGCTCAGACTAGGAGTCCTAAATTAAATGTGTTCATTTTGCCTGCAATACTTTTCCTATGTTTTTCACTCTTTTAGGAATAAAAGCTTTTAGCTATGATGCTTGAGTTTAGACATCACTTCTTCATGAAAATATCTTTTATTCCCCAAGAGTAGTTTGGATGTTCTTCATTATTTTCTTACTTTGACTTTTTTTATGTTGCATTCAGCAGAGGATCCTTGAGGAGGGGTGCTGTGTTCCACATAATGACCTTAACCCTCTCTTTGGTCCTTGACCTCGCTCCACTAAAGAATGAAGAAGTGGTGCTCTTAGTGGTAAAGAAGTCAAGATTGGTGTAGTATGAATCAAAAGTTTAGCTCAACTGTGGAAAATGCAGGAGAAGAGAGAAGAAGAGTTATCTAAAAGCAGAGTAGGGTACAAGATGGAATCATCCTTGTGCCCTGGTGGGTATGAGATGTGCCCCCACTGATAAGGGCAAAGTGCTTAGTTTATTGGTGTGGGCTTGGCCAAATTTACTGTTTTGAATTAAAATTGGGGTCTTTGATTTGTTTCTGGGAATGGAACAAGGTTAGTGGGTGATTCCTTCAGCATGTGTGGCAGCTGCAGTTACATATTGTATTTAAAGAGATACACTAGGATACATTTTTTCAAGCTTGTGCTACACAGATTAACATATGATAGTTTTACAATTTTCAATCATAGATGAGTATGTGATGATTTTTTAAATAAAATAAATTTTATTTTATTTTGTAAAGTAAAAAGAGAAGCAAAATCAAATAGGAAGAAAGGACAGCAACATACAACAATACATATGTTACAGATTGAAACATATTAACCTTGGTTAGTACTATCTCTTAAGGATTTATCTATTTTTTCTTAGTTTCTATTTTTATCTTTTAATAATCTTATTGAGAAAAAACTAGCAATGAGACAGTTTCAAAACTGATTACTAGCATAGTTTCAATAATTAATACATTGCATATTGTTGTCTTATGCAGTGGTTATTCATTGTACAAGATGCAGACATGATATCCTGTCCACAGACACTATTAGAACAAAGCTCTTATGTGATAATTTTATAACTGTCAGTCATAGATACACATGTGATTATGTTAGGTATAGATAAGCATGTAATGATTCTATAATGTTAGTCACTGAGTTTGCACTATTTTTTCATGACCCTCCACCCCTACATTTCTAATATAATTAATGTGATAAGGCTGGCCATTGAGTTAGATAATCCAGGTTTAATGATTTTAGTCATGTGTTTGATGGATGTGGATGATGATCTCAGACACATTCTTTAAATGACAAGTTTCTTTCCCTTTCTTTTTAAAATAATAAGAATAATAAGGTACCATGGAAGGCTGAGATAAGATCAAGCCCAATCCAAGAAAATTAGCAATTTAATGACACCCCATATCAAAATTTAAAAAGGAAACTCAAATGTATTGGAGTTATAGATCATTATAAAGTACCTGGCTGGACTCAATCCCCTGTACCACTTATATTTATATACACATCTTACCACTGAGATGGTGTTTCTGAAATTTGAGAGATGACATATGTGAAATGTCTAGTAAAGTGCCCTATCCATAGATAGGGCACTCAGAACTTCTTGGGTATAATTATTATTATCGTGTGTGGCAATATCTTGGTTTCAGTAAAGGTGTGAATGCCTGATTTATTCTAATCTATAAAGAGACATATGTGTTAATTAAATAATTGGACACTCTAGATACATTTCATAGAAAAGGTATATATTAAATGATTGCTTCACCCCTCTTACTTTGTGTTAGCACATTTTTTTCCTGTCCTTGAAATGTTGATTTGGTCAACTACAATTCTTCTCTAGAAGAATTAAAGAAGTGACTTCTTTTTTACTGTACTGAATTCAAAGACTAAAATACTTGATGAGTTTCAGTCATTGCAATTGCTCTACTTTATGTTTAAATTCACCATCTGTGGGAAATTTGTTTAAGTTAGGATCTGAGATCTTTGACATGACTCCAGTAGTTTTGTAATATCCTTGATTTCTGGTTTAGTAATGTTCTCCAGCTATTTCTCTGAATTTCTCAACACTCTATGTGGAATATTATAAACATCATATTCCATGTTTTAACTTTGCTGCAGGCTGGATTTGATTATGTGTAATATAGTGGAAAAAGGAAGATAATTTTTTAAAAGATGTTATCCATAAAATTTGAAATCTATCATGTACATATTCTATATTCAGCAGAGTATTTATTTTGCTCACTTATTCCAGCTGTAATGGTGCAGATTCTTAAAGTGAATTAGTTTCTAATTTAAAATGCCTTGATCATTTACTTAGAATAGAGAAGGCACCTGAGCACAGGTTATAAATCTGGAATAAAATAGAGAAAGAACAATGCAGGATTAAAAATTGAGAAAAAACCTTGCCTTGACTTAATGATGCTATTACCTTACTTGTTCCTAAATCTTTGTGTGTTTAAGGTCTTTTGGATATGAAATTTTTGTTTGCTAAGATTGGTTTTCATCCAGATTTTGATT
>NW_004524946.1:803414-804982 GCF_000260255.1 Octodon degus | reverse complement strand
TTCTCCCTTACCCTTCTATATTCTTCATCAGTTTCCCAAATTGAAGTAATGTCCTTTGTCCCTTAGCTTTGTGACTAATCTCTTTATCATCTTCTACTTTTCTTTTTTTTTCTTTTATTCCTTTTCAATTTCTCTCCTGAGGGTAAAGTCATTCTATTAAGGGGATATTTATTTGTGTGTGTAAATCTCTGATATGTCTTAGATTTTGTTACATAATTATAAATCTCGTTGCTATGGTTAAGGGTAGATAATTTATAGTTACCACAATTTTTCATTTTCTAGGCTGTGCCTTATGCCATTGTCTTAACTGATTATGCTACCTTAGTTAATTAGAAATGGTAGTGTTCAGTTGTTCTTCTTCTGTGCCAATATTGAGATTGTATGAGTATCATAAACAATATTGTAGCCCAGTACCAAAGAACTTGGTGTTAGGTCAAGTAGACAGAAACTTCCTTTTCCTAAAAAATTGAAGAGATAGAATTGTGAAACAGTTTCAAAAGCCAAACCATACTTAGTCTTAGAAGATATATTTAAAAAGTAGTCATTTCCTAAAGAGGTTTCATTACTCACACTAAAGTTACCTACCAGAGGCAATTTACAAGCATCCATACTGTAAATAAACTTTACAGTATAAGTGATGAGAAGACATGGAAGCAGGATTCAACCATAGACTTCTAATTAACTGAAGACAAATGCAGGGGGAAGTGCAGTGGATTAAATCTAAAAGTATATAAATGAACTTTCTGAAATGGTAGATGCAGAAGTAACAAAAGGTGAAATAGACTCTAAGAAAAAAGGGAAATGATTTCTAAACTAAAGTGATGATGATCCTCATGGACACAGTTAGTAAATCTACAGTACACAGAAATAAATGGAGGCACTAGGGAAATATTGATAATGATATGTTTCCAATATAGGAAAAAAATGGATCCTTTGAAACAGATTACAAGTATCCAGATTAAAAATGCTATTGAAAATATGCACAACAGAACCATCCAATATGAGGAAAGAATGTCATATTTAGTAGACATATTTATAGTTAGCAATCATCAAAAGTAAGATATCCTAAAAAAGGAAGGAACCACAAAATATCAATCAATGGCTACTACATAATGCAAAAAAGAATAACATAAGGCTGGCCAGAATCAATGAAACATGACAAGATAGAGCAAAGTAACTAAAAAAACCTGTTTCCAGAAGTAGTAGTATAAAACTTTCTAAGCATGGAAAAATAACTTGACATATGGAAAACTGTGACATACAGAACTCAAACTAGCCAGGAAAAGAAGAAATATACAAAGGGGCAGTCAAGATTCCAGAAATTAAAAATAAAGGAAATGAATATTTAAGGCTGAGAAAAGAAAATGCACCTATAAAATTGTTATGGCTTGTGTCTAGTCCCCCCAAAGCCTCAAACAGTCATGGGGTGGGGACTTCTAGAGTTTGGGATTAATTCACGATCAAGGCTGGGATTGTGGGTCTTACTACTGCTGAGATTACAGGTGTGAATACTGCACCCAGCCTGGAGTGGATGGCCTGAATGGAGCTTAAGGGAGACTTTCTCTCTG
>NW_004524946.1:800763-801793 GCF_000260255.1 Octodon degus | reverse complement strand
TAAATAGGATATCATGTCTGCATCTTGTACAGCAATTAACCACTAGGAAGAATGTATGCAATGTGTTAATTATTGAAACTGTCCTCCCAATTTGATTTGAAACTCTCTCATTGCTATTTGTTTATCAATAAATTATGGGGGGAAAACACATGAAAAAACTTATTACCATGAAGCTAACACTCCAAAAGTATCTGAAGGATATTATACAAAGAGATGATGAATACTACAATTTCATGAACCCAATAGATGACTCCACTATGCATGGAAACCAATTAAACAGAGAGTTAATGAAGGAAGATAACAACAGGAAAATAATATGACAAGGATATGTCAATACATATCAGTTATAAATATCAATGTAAATGGTATCAACTCACTAATTAAAAGTAAAAGATTGGCAGAATGGTGAAGAAACAAGATCCTATATTATTCTGCAACAAGAAGCATTTAACTCAAAGTGAATTTCATAGGCTGAAAATCAAATTATGGTTTACACCTTGGTGTCCCCTCAAAGCCACAGCAGTCATGGGATGGACTTTTAGAGTTCATGATTAATTCATGATCCAATACTGGGAATACCAGTGTGATCACTACACTCATCCTGAGATAGATATCCTGTGTACAATATAAGGGAAGGGAAGAGGCCTGTTCTCTGCTACTCCTCCCTTTTTGCTCTTGCTGTTTTGCACTTTTCTGCCACCATGAACTTCTGCCTTCTGCCATGTGCCACTCTGCCTTGGAGCCAGTTGATTTATGGACTAAAACCTCCACAAATTGTGAACTACACAAATCTTTCCTTCTTTAATTTTGGGTGTCAGGTATTTTGTCCAAGCAATGAAAGAAAAGTAACTGATACAGACAGGATCCAGGAAAAGGAACAACAGTAATTTTTCCATTTTCAAAGTGGATTTTATGCCAAGATTGATCAGATGAGACAAAGAAGGTCCCTAAATTCTTGTTAAGGAAACAACTCAGGGAAAAAATAACAATCATAAATACATATGTACCAAACATCAAAACATCCAAATAC
>NW_004524946.1:797811-799828 GCF_000260255.1 Octodon degus | reverse complement strand
ACACACACACACACACACACACACACACACACACACGTTCTAAATTAATTGTAAGATAAATAAAATTGTTTCAAAGTTCTTTAGAGAGCCCTTTAAATTCTACAAGGGAGGTTGGTTTCCTTTGCCAGTATATTATTCCATTTTTGCTTTTGTTTCTCCACAGTATTGTTTCAACTAAAGAGGAAGATGGCTTAGCTCATAAATGATTTTGTTAGTGAGCTCTGATTTCATTTTTTTTTTTAAAAAGTATCAAATACATTTTATAGTTTCATTTTTAAGTTATAACTGCTGAATTACTTCATATTTTCATTTTCATTTTTAAATTAAAGCTGTTGGATAATGACCAGCTTAAAATGTATCATCAGAGGTACAGTAAATATTAATAAGCTATTTAATGTTATAGTAAATAAATTACTGGAACATGCATTTATAAAAGTCATATTTAATACTCAAAAGTTATGATTATAGTTCATAATTGAAAAATATTTTAGTCTATACCTACCTATAGCACATCCTTATTTTAAAATAATTTATACTGTTCATACAATTATTATTATGACCAACAAAATTTTTCCTAATTTTAGGTCTTTGCCACTTATTAAATATTGATTACATGTTAACTCTTTCAGAGCTCCTTAAGCAAAAACAAAATGTTAATCTTCACCTCAACCTGTTTACCAGAAGTACAGGACATCATTACCATGAAAGATAAAATGCAGAATAGAATCAAAAAAACAAATGTTATCTATATAATAAGCAAATTATCTGATAATACATTTTAACGTGGAATATTAACTTGGACACTTTAACTGGAATACTTCAGTTTTAGCACAAGAAAAAAATGCTTGCAAGGTATTGTAGTGTTTGGAATTTTTACTGCAAGTTTTATATCAGTGTTACTCAACAACTCATCTCTAAGAAAGTGGCAGTGTTTATAAGTACAAAAATCATTACATCTACTGGATGGTACTACAAATAGGCAAAACAAGGCAGTTTTTTTAAAAAATAGGTCTTAAAAATGCAGAATGTTTTGACAATAACCAATTGTCTGAAAAGCAAAAATCAGAAATAGATGTAGTTGTTGGTTAATATTACTTTACTCTGAAAAAGTCAGGATGATTCCAAGAAGTAATGATGATCTTAAAAGAAAAATGTGATTAACATATTGTCTCTTTTAAGCCCAAGCAACTTTCACTTCAAAGAGGGAAAATTTGACTTTAACATCCTTAAAAGTATAGGACTCCTTTAAACCATTATTGAATATAGTTCAAAAAGTCGTTTGTTTCCATAGGATATTTGTATTTTATAACATAGTTTAAAAAATGGCAAATCACTAAGTCAGTGCTAAAGAATTTGTACTACAGGTTGAATATTCATTTTCTGAAATGCCTGAAATTAGAAATATTTTAGGTGTTTCCACATTTTGGAATATTTGCATATACATCCTGGAGTAATCATGTTCCCTATAGCCTGGAAAAATATTTTTAGTGCCTTCGTATTTGGATTGAGACCCATCAGAGGTCGGTTGTGGAGTTGTCCACTTGTGGCACCACATCTGTGTGCAGAAAACTTGGGATTCTAGAATATTCTGGGTTAGACATCAGTGATGCTCAACCAGTATAATCATTACAAATGTATAATAACTGCCAATGTTCACCAACAAACATCTACACCCAGGCCTAAAAGTTACTACGGTATCGGGGTCAGATATCAGAATGATTCTTTTACACAGACAGTAATAACTTCCATAAAGTCCAAAGAAACCTTATGAGGTCCTTCCAAAGCTGCATAATTTCCCAAATGACTTTTTTCTTTTTAAAGAAAAGTCATGTTTAATAGTGAAAAGTTCTGGTTATAGTTCATAATGAGGAGAGCTTGTTCATCCCTTCAATTTTTTTTCAGTTGTTGAGTTTTTGCAATATTATCCTGACTTCTTTTTGTGGTACCAGGGATAGAACTCAGGACCTTGCACTTGCCAGGCAAGCACTTATTCTATTGAGCTATCTGCCCAGACTCT
>NW_004524946.1:793747-797171 GCF_000260255.1 Octodon degus | reverse complement strand
CTTTTCTGAAAATTCTTCTCTTAAAGTCAGATCTATCTACACTGCAGCCTCCATTGAATTCCATTTTCATCAAATAATCTTTGCACTACATAACACAGAATCAGGAACTCTGAAAGGATGATAAAAAATTAACTACAAAGCACTAATTTTCAATCTATTCTTGAATTCTCGTATCATACCTATAAACATGTAGAGAAAAACCAATTATAATACAGTAACAGCAGTGTATCTACTCCTGAAAGGTGCTGCAGGAGAAATCTATTAAAATCACAAAGGATGTTAATTAGTAATACTAAGTTATATCTATAAATTAGTTTGAGTATATTCTCCTTGATTCATGGGCTTATCTCTACAGATGCAAGCTATCCATATTTTTTAAAAGAAATGAGATTATTCATTAATAAATCATAAAATCAAAGAAAGACACAGAATATCAATTTAAAAATTTACTTATTAAAACAATTAGAATATTAGAAAAACATTCATATCTATAACTTTACAAATGTGGTTAGATTAACTGTATATGTGAATATATGAGTTTAATTTTGGTGGAAGAAAATAACATTCCTATTCATAGATCATGGAGTTGAAACCATCCATTAAATGTTAATTATATCTAGGTAGCAAATACCTCCTTTATCACCAAAATCTTCATTGTGTTTTTATCAAATGACTTTTTGAAGAATGATGAAAGCACCATCTTTAATATTATGGAACATATATTCTGTAACTGATAGACAATAGCCGTTTTAAAAATGGGCTTGGAACAATTTACCATCACAAGAGTGAAACTTGATTGAAACTTCTGTAGATAATAATACCCTCTTGACACCATCATTGGATTAGGTAACGCAAGCTCAATTTTTACTCTGTGCATGTTATTATCTTGATCCCAGGAAAATGAATAAACTATGAGCTGATCAATATGATATTCAGAACTCCTGTTTGATAATTATAAGAAGTGACATGGTTTTTCTTTTTGCATGTGAACCAGCAATCATAACAACCTATTTGATGCTGGAAATGATCTTACTCTTTGGGTTGCAGCAGCCATCCTCCGATACTGCTTCTTGTGAATGGCAGCACAGAGAGCTAACCTATTTCACAATGTTCTATAAATGCTTTCATTGCTTCCACAGCCATTCTAGCCATCAAATATTATTGTGAGCCAATCTTCCAGTGTCGATTTACATCCCTGAGTTATTAGCCTGTTTAAACACAGCAATGTTGTAGCTATAGAGATGCAGTTACCATTACTCAACTTGTTCTTTCTCTTTAGTTTCTTCATCCAGTTTATTTCTAGATTCATATTCCATCTTCAAATTATTTATATATCTTGGGCCAGTATAAGTTTATGATGACCCCATACTTGATTAATAACCATTCACCTTTATAATTTTACAACTTCAATTATCATGGAAAATCAATTCAAATGTATAAGTAACATAGTCTAATTACTCAGCAAGTCCATGGATCACCCTCAGCAATAAACATAAAGAGCAGAATATTGATACATTCCCAATATATACTATACTACTGATGCCTACCTAGTGATCATTAGCCTTTATGTCCATGTAGTCTAGAAATCCTCTTTCCTTTCAGCCATGTTTGGGATTTAAGTCTATTACTATTTAAAGTTTGAAAGAATACATTTATCTTTCAACTTTATTCATTTTAATCTGTCTCTGATGTTAGCAAAATCAACAGGTTTTCTCCTCTGAATAACTCATTCAGCTATCTTTAGGCATTTGTGTATTCCAAAAAATATTGTCCATAAAGAAGAATTCTGCAAACCTGATCCAATTTGGTTATTACCATATGTAAGTTGAATTCCTGAAAAAGCAAAAATATTAGCCTTTACCATCCCATTTAAAGAAGAAACTTGCTAGAGAGAATTTAGCTTATTGGAGACATAAAGCCTCTTAGAGTATTTTACCTTGGTCCAATTCTCCGCTTCTAAATTCTGATTGTCCTATTTTTTTCGGGCAACTACAAGCTCTTTAATCTGCTGCAGTTAGATTATCAAACCTACCATAACACTATATACTGGGTTTCCAAACTTGACTCAGGAGAAGCTGAAGAATAGAATACCTGGCCATAGGGATTTGCTTTCTGAAAATCTGTCCCTAAGCCATGCAATTATATTTCTTTAAAGATTCTATGACTACATTTTTATGAAATTAGAGAATTTTACAAAAATTCAAATATTAGCAAGGTACAATGTTTACTTCTGCCAAAAGCTAGTGCAACATAGAAGAATGAGCAATAGTTTTAGAATCTTATAGACATGTATCCAAATATAGATCATCAAATATTGAATTGTTTCTTGTGTACAACTTTTTTTAAGCTTCAGTATTCTATGGGTAAAGAGATGATAATGCCCACTCTGAAGTTTTTATGAGTCTTAGAAATAATAGATCAAACATTTAGATGAAGTTATCACTCCTTGGGCTGGGGAGATAGCTCATCTCTCTAAGTGTCTGCCTGGCAAGCACAAGGACCCAGGTTCCAACCATGGTACCTCATGCAGTGCCTGCCCTGGAACACTGGGTGCACAGTGCTGGCCACCAAAACTGGGCACAGGAGTGCACGTCTGTAATTCCAGTGCTGGGAAGTCTGAGACAGGAGTATCACTATGAGTCTGAGCTGCATAGAAAGACCCTGTATTAAATTAAAAAAAAAACATTTAAAAATGTTATCACTTCTTTTTCCAAACTAACTTAATTTCTTAGGTAGTAGGGACAACTCTCAATGTTACCTTGTAGTATTGCAGAATGTAGGACAATTGAACAAGGTGGAGTAAAGGTGTAAAATAATGTATCATTCCATATTGAAGTGTTTATTGAAAAGAAAAAGTGCTTAATAACAGACGACATCTGAATTGGTATATGACTGGAGCCTGAAATGTGTTTCAAAGTTCATTTTATGTGTTAGCCTGTGTCAGCTTTTGCAGCTTGCCTTTGAATTTATATATTTTTACATAGCATTCCCTCAAAAGATCAAATCATTATTTTCCAAAAATCGGAGGACTTCCATTTGAATAAAGAAAATGGTTCTGTTTCTTTGACCACTGATTATGTTGGCTTGGTAAAAAGGCCAGGACAGATTCAGGAGCAGAACATCTTCCCAGAGAGACACAAAAGGTTCAACTCTAATGCCTGTGGCAGAAAGAAGTGAAGCACACAGCCAGAACCAAAATCCCACCTGGACGAATCTGAACTTCGTAGATCTGGACCTGGTGCTAAGGTAATAACGCTATCTAAGCTCTACACCAAAGATCAGGAGACAGTGGTATACAAAATGACAAAGAGAAGGAACAAAATGCAGTCTCAGGCCCTGAGTCCACCCAGTACAAATGCAGAAGATACTAGCACTGAGGAAACTGGAAATCACACACCAGATATCTCTGAAATAATAGCGTCGA
>NW_004524946.1:779857-780326 GCF_000260255.1 Octodon degus | reverse complement strand
TTGTTGAAGGTGCAGCATTAGGGTGTTTATTTGTTCCCGTTCTGTGTTCCTAATATGTGAGTTCACAGCTATGAATTTCCCTCTGAGAGCTGCTTTCATCGTATCCCATAAATTATGATAAGTTTTGCTTGAATTTTCATTGAATTGTAGATATTGTTGAATTTCTTGTTTAATTTTATGTGTGACCCATTGGTTGCTGAGTAGGGTGTCATTTATTTTCCATGTATTGAAAGTTTTTTTCTGTGGTTTATTTCCAGTTTCACTGCACTGTGGTCTGATAATGTGCATGGGATAATTTCTGTTTTCTTGCATCTACTTAAGCATGACCTATGGAACAGTATACAGTCTATTTTAGAAAATGACCCATGTGCGGCTGAGAAAAATGTGTGTTCAGCTCTGTTTGTGTGGAACACTCTGTATATGTCCACCAAGTCCTTTTGTTTCAAACTCTGGTTCAGTTCTGTTATTT
>NW_004524946.1:777872-778419 GCF_000260255.1 Octodon degus | reverse complement strand
CTGGGTGGGCACTGGGTTGCTTCCATATGTTTCTGCATTTGATTCTTTAGTGCAGATGTTATTAATTCAGGGATTTTTTTTTCATTTCCAATCTGTGGTCTTCTATATCTTTCTGCAGCTGTTTTATTTCACAAGCTGTTGATTCATTGCTTTCACCTGTGTGATTTCCAATTTGTTCTGTGTTAGTGTCCTCTTCACTTGTTCCAGGTGGGCTTGGGTTCTGAGGTTGAATTATGTTCCTTCTCGTCTTTTTGTGTAGCACTGTCTTCTGCCCTTTGTTGTAGATCTTTGCTGTAGTTATAACCTTCGCACGTACTGAAGTTAAGGTGGAGCTCTACAGAGTTTGGACTTATCCAGTTGCGTCTGGCTTAGGTTCGGCTGTTGTGCTCAGCTCCTTCCCGCTGTGGACCTGGGCTGGGACTGGGTCTGGGGGTTCCCTGAACTCAGCAGAAATTCCTACTTGGCGGGATTGGTGGGGGAGGTATGACAGAGTGGTGGGGGGCGGCCCGAGTGGATGGGAGAGGGTCCGGCCCAAGCTGCGCCTGGG
>NW_004524946.1:776423-777423 GCF_000260255.1 Octodon degus | reverse complement strand
CTGTTGTAAATAATAATTATCTTCCACCCAGTGTTCACTAGGTGCTAGGTATGATGCTCAATTCCTTGCGCATATTTCCTCACTTACACGTGTGTCCTATCATTGCCTGAATTGCAGCACAATCATTTTCCTTTTTCTCCACACTCAGCAGAATAAAGATGTGCAACTGTGTTTATATATTCAGGACCTCAGATCCATCAAATTCCTCACATGTGGGAGACACTGGTTAGCACAGGATGTGTGCAGAATTTTCTTTATTTCAAATTAAAGGAGCTGAAGGATTTAATACTTTAATATGAATGATATTAAAATGATATGATTATATACTCAAACTGTGTCTGACACATAAAACCTAATTATCCTATCTGAATTACAGGCATTCATTGGTTCCAGGGTAACTTTGGTTCCATGTCCCCAAAAGTTAGCAAAACCACGGACATTCAAGAACCTATGTACATTTCTCTGAATACTTTAAATCTTCTGCGATTTGTAGTACTTATTACAATGCAAATTCTATGTCAATCTTTGTTATACTATATTTCTTAGAGAATAATGACAAGAATACAGTGGTTTGTATTTATTAGCATAGACTGTTTTTACCTATATATTTTCCATCCGTGGTTGATTAAATCCATAGAAATAGAGCCCACAGATATGAAGGTAGACTGTAATTTTATGAAGATGCTAGACATGGTACCCATATTAAAACTATGTGCCTGTTCTGAATGTGATCAGAGATCACCATTCCTAGAATCTCATTAACAATTGAGGCCACTAAAACATGTTTTAACCAAGTTCCTGTGGATGTTAAATGGCAATGTCAAGATGAAGAGCTCAGCTTTGATACTATTCTGCTGCTTTGTGAAGAGATATTACTTTTTTTTATTTTTATTGTTTTATTTTTTGGCTGGCTCAGAATGCCTTCAGGGCATGTTTGGCTGGCTGGTCTTGTGGGGCTCAAATGACAGCAACCTGAGGATGACTAGTCTATAGAAGCAGC
>NW_004524946.1:773388-776178 GCF_000260255.1 Octodon degus | reverse complement strand
CTTTTTGGAAGAATGATTTTTCTTCCTAATGACTAAATCAGGATCCCCTTGGATTCATTCTCCAGCTATGTCTCTACCACTCATTTATGAAGTCCAGAACTATAGGGCAGAATGAACCATGATTAAGTAAGGGAGACTGCACAAAACAGCAGACCCTTAATGAGTCTTATAATTAATGATAGCTTGGGGATGCGGGCTATAATAGGGACAAAGGCATTGACCTTAACTTGTAATCCAGAATGGTGCTAGCACTACTGAAAAGTGGTAGGCTCTTTAAGAAACATGTTACCATGGGAGTCTTTTAGGTAATTAGAGGTAAATCCTTGGTTGGGCTAGTTAGCATCCATCAATTCCTTTTCCTCTTTTGACTTCTGGTCAAGAGGTTGAGAGACTTTGATATGCTAAATGTTCCCATAGTAATGTAATACCTCACCAAGTACCAAATAAGGAGACAAACTGATAATGGACTAGAACCTTCAAAACTGAGCCATCTTAAATATTTTATCTTTATGAGATAATTATCTTTGGTGCTTCCTTATAGTGAATGAAAGCTGACCAACACAATGGTACAGTAACTGTGAATATTTACAAGAGGTATATAATTCACTGGTAGTTCTTTACTAACAAGTGAAAGATCCTCCTCATGATGAATGAGCAATCTTGTGACTTCTTTGACGATGTATTGGTGTCCATCACATTGCATACCTTTTACTTATTTTATGCACGCATAGTAAATTGCATAGGTTAGTTGCTTTCTTTTCTCAGTGATGATTCATTTTGAAAAAGAAAGAATAACATAAAGAGAATTAATAAAAAAGCTGAAAATACAGAAATGATATGAAAGTACATCAAGATTAAAAAAAAAGTACATCAAGATTGAAGTGAAAATTATTTGAGAGATTAAGGAAGATATAGAAGATATACCTAAAAGAAAGAATGATGACTACTGTCATTTAAGGAACTGTTGATACACAGTCAGATAAATTATGAAAGATAACAATTTCGCTTTAAGTGAGATAAGAGTGAAACAAAATAGATGATATTTCTGATTAAATCATGATGGCAAAATAAAAAGCACACAAAGGGAAAATCCACTTTACATTAAAATCACTCTCATAGATATTTTATAACATAGATAATACAAATAATAAAATGTGGGAAACTGATTTAAACCAGGTATGGTAGTACAAACTTGTAGGCCCACTGCCAGAGAACCCAGGCAACATGGTGAGACCTTTTTTCTCAAAACAATCAACAAATAAATAAAACAATTAGAAAAGAGTGTGATAATCACTATCTTATTTTCTCCATTTCAGGAATCAAACACTAGGAAGGAGACAAGAACTATTGAATATAGACTTTTTTTGAAGCTAGTCTTGATAAATTATTTTTTAATAAAACATTATTT
Source organism: Octodon degus (assembly GCF_000260255.1). Lineage (NCBI taxonomy): Eukaryota > Metazoa > Chordata > Mammalia > Rodentia > Octodontidae > Octodon > Octodon degus. Next base: position 774,770 of record NW_004524946.1, on the reverse strand, counting down.
AAGATTAATGTAGATTCACAAGTTTTATACAATATAACACAGAATTATGCTCTGTATAATTTATTCATGGTATATGCAAAGTAGTATCTTTCATAATTGGATAGCTAATAGCACACTCATTATATGCGTACTGATGCCTTTGACATGCATAACATATCTCTCAGTGCAAAGATCTCACATGCTCTTCTGGCAGAGTCACACTTAACTTTTCCCTCCTGACGCACTTCTCACTAATCTTGCCATGCACTATTCCCCTTTTCATTTTAATTTATTTAGTAATTGGAAGAATGCTATGAAAATGTAACTAAGTCATATTCTATGTCTTGAAATGTCTTCCTTTTTAATTCTCAGGAAATAAAGTTTGCTGTGCATACCAAATTCCTTCTTTCATATCCATTAGTAGTATAAGATGGCAAGAATTTACCATGGTTTAGTTCATTATCTTCCACAGAAAATATCTGGTTCATTCACAAGTTAAAGCTCTTACAAATAAGGCTACTATAAATGTTTATGCACAGGGGTTTTGGTTGCATGGGTGGGAGGCATGTGTAAGTGTTCAGCTTCTTGAGATAAAAGCTCAAGTGTTCAACTGTTGTGTCATATCAAATTGTATGGTTGGTTTCTGAATTAATTCTTAAGTTCTCCCTTTCCTCTTAATTTTCTTATAACTTTATTTTTAATTCTTCTTCTGAGTTCTTCTACTAGGGAGACTATATGATAGTTACACATGTGGGTCTCATTTATTTCACTTATTAGTAAATCTTCAAGTGCCATCCACTTATATATGAAGTCTTTGAGTTTATCATTTTTTTAGCTGAGTAATACTCCATTGTAAGGGGCTGGGGAGATGGCTCAGTGGAATAAGCACTTCCCTGGCAAGCGCAAGGGCCTGAGTTCAATCCCTGGTTCCACCAAAAATAAATAAATAAATACTCTATTATATATTGTAATACCACATCTTCTTCATCCATTCTTCAGGTGACGAGCATTTTGGTTGTTTCCAATATTTGGCTATCACAAATTGTGCTGTTATAAACATAGGTGCACATATGTCGCTATGATATGACGTTTTTAGTTCTTCTGGGAAAATTCCCAGTAGGAGGATAGCTGGAGTGAATGGGATTTCCAGGGTCCTAGTTTTTTAAGGGTATCCATATTGATTTTCACAATGGTTGTACCAGTCTACATTTCAAGCAGCAGGGTAGAAGTGTTCCTTTTTTCCCACAGCTTGTCCAACATTTGTTGTTAGTTGATTTCATGATAGCCATTTTTTCTGGGGTGAGATGACATCTCAGTGTTGTTTTAATTTACATTGCACAGATGGCTAGTGATGTGGAGCATTTTTTCACATATTCATTTACTTCTATATTTTCATCCTCTGA
>NW_004524946.1:771756-772556 GCF_000260255.1 Octodon degus | reverse complement strand
AATATCTTTCCAATTTCTGAAATCCTCTACTATTTCTTTTTTCAGAGTACTGTACCTCTCCAGATAAATTCCTATGACTCCATTGTTAAGTTGTTCTCTTTATCTCAAGCCTATTTCTATTATTTGTATCTTTTTTATTTTAAAGAGAAAAAAGTAACAAAAAACAATAGAATGATACAGAATTTTAAGACAAGATGATAGGAAATTAGCTATGTTTGTTAGATTTTATATTTTAATCTTTTTTATGTATTTAGTACTGGGTCTACAGGATCTCACTATGTAGATCATACTCTTAGTAATCCTCTTGTTTTCAGCCTCCCAAGAGTCAGGATTACAGGCACAAACCACAACACCAAGTCTCAATAGCCATCTCAGCCTCTCCTGAGAGCTGGGTCAGCACAGCAAACAAAAGATCGTAACCTAGCCACTGATCTCTGCCTATACAGGTGCTGTAGTCTGGTGAGCTATGACTGTCCCTACATATTGTAATCTTTAATGTAGTTGCTCAGATTACCAGGTACAGGCATTCAAAGTTGATCAAACAATATAAGCCCTACTTGTTCCTTTCAGTTAACTCATAAAAATTTGTAGTAGCATTTTCTTGTTATTTTGCATATGTATTCACATCATTTTCCCCCTTCTTTCTTTTCTTGTTTCCCCCATTCATTTTGATGAATTTCTTTCCTTTTCATTGTATCTCTTGTACCTTTTGGATCTTATTTACTTTTTCAAGTTCTTACAGTAGGTAGACAATATGATGTTTACACAAGCAATTATTTATTTCACATATGAGTATGATC
>NW_004524946.1:770458-771561 GCF_000260255.1 Octodon degus | reverse complement strand
TTTCCAGAATTTAGCTATTACAAGTTGTGCTGCTACAAACACAGGTGCACATATATTTCTGGGGCATGATGCTTTCATCTCTTCTGGGAAAATGCCCAGAATGGGAATAGCTGGGTCAAACTCGATCTCTATTCTTTGACTTTAAGAAAATAGACATTTTCCTATAACAAACAATACTGTGTTTGTTGTTATTTATTTATCCTTCGATATTCCTTATGAAACATACTTTTATCAAATTTGCTCTCAGGAGGTATGGCAAAGTAATAGTATTACATTATAAATTTAGTAAATAAACATTAGATCCTTTTGCAATATTTAACTTTTATTAAGACTTCCTAATTGAGAAGCACACATATTTAAATGTCTAGCAAATTGAACGCTCAAAAATTTTCCAGCACCTGTTGAGTTCTTATCAGCAGCAGATGCTTAATATTTTTGTGTAAGTACTGTGTGTGCTTTAGGCAACACATATTTGAATATTTTACTTTTCTGAGGAAAAATCTCTCAATTTTGACATTTTCTGTTACATAAAATAAATATGATTGAAAAGTACAGCCATCTCACTAGGAAAATTATAGTAGAAAACATATGTGATAACATGATGTCTTTGTTGTGCCATATCTTTATTATTGTCAGACATATCTAAAGGGCAAACCTCATTCACCAAACTCTTAGAACATAATGCAGGTCACCTTCAACATCATCTTAGTAAGTGAAAGGATGACCTCACAAAAGAGAATTTTAAAAATACCAATTATATCTTTCTCTTGTTTTTCTTTTTCATCTTTCTTTGTCCCTCATTTCATTCCTTCCATTTTATTTTTCTTCTTTTAAAAAAATGCTAGCACATACTTATAGTTCATAATTCCTGCATTCTTCTGAGGGAGTTGGTACAGGTAGATAACACATCTTCATATATTTCTTTTCTAAACTTATTCTTTAGTTTGGTGACCTGTGATTAATGAATTTATAAAGACACATGTTTTTGAGGTATACCTCATTGGGTTTAAATAGACAATAAACACATATTTTCTCTTAATTCAATGAATAGAAAGATTTGAACTAATAGTGTTTGTGGACAGGATATCATGTCTGCATCTTGT
>NW_004524946.1:766915-767803 GCF_000260255.1 Octodon degus | reverse complement strand
TCTTGAACATCCACCTACCCGAGAGACATCTTAGCAGTAACTGGCATGTCATGACAAGCAGCCCGTGTTCAGAATACCACAATGACAGGCACTCCCAATAATAACTGCTTTTAAATAAGATATTGATTAAAAAATTGAGGGGAAATGGAAAGAATGGAAGCCTTGAAGGAGCAATATAGGAAAGAAGAGCAGATTCAAAGATATATCCAGGAACTTAGAAATCTCAATCACAAGCTTGCAAACCTGTTCAAATAAAAGTGAAGACAGAGCTTTAGATCTTGAAGACACCATGGCAACTAGTGAAGACTTAAGAATAGATCTCCTAAGAACAACAAGAATACAAGAAAAAGTAATTCAAGAATTAAAACACACCAAGACATATAATAGTCAAGATCCCAGAAAACAAGCACAAGAATAATATATTAAAAGCCAGTAGAGAAAAGAAACAGATCACATTGAAAGGAAAACTCATCAGAGTAATGACATAATTCTCTTCACAAACCATGAAGGCAAGAAGAGCATGGAACAGAGTACTTCAAGTCCTGTATGAAAACAAATTCCAGCCCAGACTAATATACCCCACAAAATCGTCTTTCTGGTTTGATGGAGAAGTGAAGTACTTCCATAACAAAGAAGAACTAAAAAAAATTCATGAGGACAAAACCAACCCTACACAGACTATTAAAAGATTTTCTAAAGAGGGACCAAAATGACAACAATTGCATGAATGAGAACAGAAAGAACCCACCAAAAAAGACAAACTATTAAACACAGGCAGAAAAGTGATAATAACAACAGGTAAATAGCATGACAATTATGACTCAATACATTTCAATTATAACCATCAATGTAAATGAACTGAATTCACCAATTAATAGAAATATACTC
>NW_004524946.1:763347-764944 GCF_000260255.1 Octodon degus | reverse complement strand
AAATACAAAAACATATGGAGGAAATCCAATCTGAAAAAATCTGTAGTAAAAGAATTAAAAACTGCTTCTAAAGAAGACATTGATTAAAAAAATAGAGGACATTAGAAAAATTACAGATTCCTTGAATGACCAATACAGAAAAGAAATAGATCGCATGAAGCAGAGTCAAAGAGATATAGAGGAACTTAAAATCTGAATCACAAGCCTGAAAACACATTTCAGTGAAAGTGAAGACAGAGTTTTAGGCCTTGCAGCTAGTGAACAGGTAAGAAATGATCTCTTAAAAACAACCAGGATGCAGGAAAACATAATTCATCACCTACCAGATGATACAAAGATGAACAATGTGAGACTAATAGGCAGCAATGAGAAAGAAGGAGTCAATACAAATGATATCAAAAGGATATAAGCAGAAGTAAAAGCAGAAAACTTCCCAAATATTAAGAAACAATCTGACATTCAGGTAACCAAAGAATTCAGAACACTAAATAAATTCAACACAATTAAAAACACACTGAGAAAAATAATAGTCAATATCCCACAAATCCATCACAAGAATAATGCACTGAAAGTGGCTAGAGAAAAGAAGCAGATCACATTGAAAGGAAAAAACATCAGAATTATGGCTGACTTCTCTTCACAAACCATGAAGGCAAGAAGAACATGGAGCAGAGTACTTCAAGTCCGCTATGTATACAAATTCCAGCCCAGACTACTATACCCTGCAAAACTCTCTTTCAAGTTTGATGGAGAAGTGAAATACTTCCATAACTAAGAAGAGCTAAAGAATTTCATGATGACAAACCAACCCTCAGGCTCCTGAAAGATGTTCTAGAGAGGGACAAAAATGATCAGAACTCCACGAATGAGAACAAAATGAACCCATAAAATAGAGCAAACAATTAAGGACAGAAAGCAAATACAGGACAGAAAGGAGCAAACAACATCAGGTAAATAACATGTCAATTGTAAGTCAACACATCTCATTTATAATCATCAATGTCAATGGACTCAATTCACAAATTAAGAGAAATAGACTGGCACAGTGGATTAGGAAACAAAATCCAAAATTATAGTATATACAAGAAACACACTTAACTCATGAAGAAATTCATAAGCTGAATGTCAAAGAATGGAAAATAATACTACATGCCCCAACACCTCAGAAAAAAACCAGGGGTAGCATCCTGTTTTCAGACAGTCTCAACTTCAAACCAAGAATGATCAAATGAAATAAAGAAGGCCACTATATACTGGTTAGAGGAAAAATTCAAAAAGAAGAGCTAACGCTCATAAATATGTATGCACCAAACATGGTAGCAACCAACTATATGAGAGAAATACTAATGGACATGAAAAATCTTATATCCAGTACCACAATTTTAACAGGAGATGTTAATGCTCCCTTATCCCAAAAAGATGAGTCAACCAGACCAAAAATTAGCAAAGAAGTAGCAGAACAGAATCAGAGCTTGAAAGAGATTGACTTAGTGGACATATGCAGAGTGTTCCACGCAAACACAGCTGAATACACATTTTTCTCAGCTGCACATGGGTCATTTTCTAAAATAGACCACATACTATTCCATAGGTCATG
>NW_004524946.1:701267-762282 GCF_000260255.1 Octodon degus | reverse complement strand
TGAAAATGAAAAACCACATGATCATCTCAATTGATGCAGAAAAGACTTCTGACAAAATCCAACATATATTCTTGTTCAAGGTCCTATAGAGAATTAGAATAGAAGGCTTCTACTTCAATTTGATAAAAGCCATCTATGACAACCTAATGGCTAATATAATTCTAAATGGGGAAAACTGAAATAATGTACTGTCAGATCTGACACAAGACAAAGATGTCCTCTGTAAACCCTCATATTCCATATAGTACTGGAATCATTAGCTTGAGCCACTAGACAAGAGGGATAAATAAAAGGAATATTAATAGGCAAAGAAGAAGTGAAATTATCATTATTTGCAGATGACATGATACTTTACTTGGAAGACCCAAAAAGCTCCATGAAAAAGCTACTAGAATTGATACACAAATTCAGTAGCATAGCAGGATGCAAAGTCAGTACCCAAAAGTCAATAGCATTCCTCTACAGAGATAACACACTGAGTGGGAAATTAGAGAAACAATATCTTTTACAATAGCACTGTAGAAAATGAAATAACTTGGAATTAATCTAACTAAAAAGTCAAAGATCTTTTCACAGGAAATTATAGTACAGTATTCCCTGCTCCTGAATAGAAAGAACCAACATTGTGAAGATGGCCATACTCCCAAAATTGTTGTACAGATTTAATGCAATCCTTATCAAAATACTACGAACATACATCTCAGACCTAGAGTAATTGTTCCTAAATTTATTTGGAATGAGATAAGACCTAGAATCGCAAAGGCAATGCAGGCCTACAAAGACAAGGCAGGAGATATTAAAATTCCTGACTTTAAAATATACTATAAAACTACTGTGATGAATCAGTATTGAATTAGCAAAAGAAACAGAACCGAGGATCAGTGGACTAGATTAGGAGATGCAGAGGCCTTTATGAACACACTCAGCCACCTGATCTTCGACAAAGTGGCCGAACATGCTTACTGGTAGAAAGATAGCCTCTTTAACTAATGGTGTTGGAAAAACTGGCTCTCTACATGCTAAAACTTAACCCAGGTCTATCACCATGCACAGAACTGAAGTCAAACTGGATTAAAGATCTAAACATCAAAACAGAAATACTAAATCTCCTGGAACAGAAATTAGGAGGAACCCTTGAAGACATAAAGGTAGACAAAGAGTTCAGGAACAAAAATAAAATTGCACAGGTAATATTTGAAAGAATTAACAACTGGGGCCACATCTTATTGAGAAATTTTTGCTCATCAAAAGAAATTACCAACAAAGTGAAAAGACAACCCACAAATTTAGAAAAAATCTTAACTAATAATCATTCAGATAAAGGTCTGCTCTGTACAATTTATAAAGAACTAAAGAACATTAGGGCCCCTAAGTTTAAAGACTCAAACCAGAAATAGGCAGCCAGGATGAAAACACACTTCTCAGATGACAAAATTAAAGAAGAAAATAAACATATGAAAGAATGCTCCACATCACTATACATCTGTGAAATGCAAATTAAAACAACACTAAGATACCATCTCACCCAAGGAAGAATGGCTATCATAAAGAAATCAACCAACAACAAATGTTGGAGAGGTTGTGGGGAAAAGGGAACCCTGCTCCAACACTGTTGGGAATTTAGACTGGTGCAAGCATTATGGAAATCAGTGTGGAGACTCCTTAAAAAACTAGGACTGGAAATTCCATTTAAACCAGCTATCCCCCTACTGGGAATGTTCCCAGAGCAGCTGAAAATTTCACATCATAGTGATATATGTGTACCTATGTTTATAGCACCATGATTTGGAAGAGCCAAATCTTGGAAACCAGCAAGATGCCCATCACTTGATTAATGGATGAGAAAGATGTAATATTTTTATACAAAGGATTTTTACTCAGCTATAAAAAATGATAAACTTGAGGCATTTATATTTAAGTGGATTCCACTCAAAGATATAGTTATAAGTGAAATAAACCAAACCTACATTTGCAAATATCTTATAGTCTCCTTAGTATAAGAACTCAAAAGAAGAACTACAAATAGAAAGTATAACACAATTAAAAGGAAAGCGAGAACTTGAGGATTTGGCAAGGAAGAGAGGGCAAGGAGAAAAGGAGGGAAACATGGGAGGGGCAAAGCCATACATTTATAAGAAAACTATGGGTAATGAAATGATCCTGAGAAACATCAGCACATTTTTGAAACTAGCAGTTAATTGGTAGGATTCTCACCCTGACTAACTATATATGCTGATACCTGTGAACCAATAACTGCACTGAAGATATTAATGTGTAATACAAGGGTCACGCTTAGAATGCCCGTCACTGTGGTCTTCTAAATATGTACTTCTTGTCATGACATACCAATTATTACCATACTATCTGACAAGTAAAAAAAAATTTTAAAGGATAATAAATGAAAAAAAGTCAGAAGGAAAATAAGTGTCAAAGAACTGTCCTGCTACAATGCTGTATATGGTTCGATTTCTAAATTTCTGTGTAAAAATATCAATTGTTTATTCATATTATTTATATGCTTTTCATTTTTAATTTTTATTTCCATATTCTTCAGGGACTTAAAGTTTAACATGTCAATACTTGATGGAAAATACCTGTTCCGCGTTATGCCTAAGATGTTTGATATTCAGGCTGATAGTGAAGTTAAACCTAACTGCATATGTGGTAGGGTAACAATAATAAGCTTCTCTTCTGGAGGGTTAACAACCTAAGTTTGCAGACCAAAAATTAGAGAAAGAGAATGGCTGCAAGGACAGCCAACATTTTGACCATAGCCTTTTGAGGTCAGTGAAGACTCAGGACATAGGTGAAACTATAGTGTAACAACATGTAACTCAATTGTGTCCCAAATTTTCTGATCAAGGAGATTTTGAAGCCACAGAGCAATGTGATCAATGTTGGAGAGTGTGCCTAAGGAGAGTCACAGGGAGAGAAAACATTCTTTCAGGCTTTCACAGAAAGCAAATTGGTGAAGCAATGGCCATGACTCATCCACATGGCTGACACTGGCAATGGATCTGCAAACTGTGGTGCAGGGTTACAGGATAAATCCTGAGGGTTTGACTGACCTTTTCAGATACAAAAGTTACATTTCCTGTTATACAGATCTTTTTTATCTTGGTCTTAACCATCCAGAAAAAAGCATAAAAATGAGGTATATAAAGTAAAGCCATATTAATATGCTGAGTTGTGAAAAGCTCAAGGCAAGATCTTTTGCAGATAATTCACTACTATTGTGGACTGCTGGACTGTGTTGGATTGTTTTGTGTGCCCCTGTAGTGTTTGGATGCCTGTGAATTACGCATCTCTGACTGGACTGGACAGGGAGGAGGGATGCGAAGGAGGGAACATTTTGTATCTGTGTGTGATGAATTGTTGGAATGGATATTCAGCTGCTTTCCCTTGATTCTTTGAGGGAAAGGATTTGTTTTGATGGTGTTTGGACGTGGTTTCCTTTCTGCGTCTTTTGCTATGGATGACTGCTGAGAGTATAGCAATGTACAATGTATTAATTATTGAAACTGTCCTATTAATCACTTTGAAACTATCTCATTGCTATTTGTTTCTCAATAAAATAAAATGAAATTAAAAATATACAAGAAACTAAACAATACCTACAATTCAATGAAAATTGAAGCACAATTTATTCTGAATTTATAGGATGCAATCAAAGAAGTTCTTAGAGGGCAATTTATAGCTATGAACTCACACATTAGGAAAACAAAACTGGAACAAATAAATACCGTAACGCTGAAATTCAAAAGTCTAGAAAAGGAAGAGAAAACCAAACCCGAAGCCCAAAAAGAGGAAGAAATTATAAAGATTAGAGCAGAAATTGATTCAACCAAGATGATGAAAACAATACAAAGAATGAATGAATAAAAAATCTCATTCTTTGTAAGATTAAATAAATTTGATAAGCCCCTAGATAATCTCATCAAAAAGAGGAAAGAATAAGTTCAAATAAAGCAATAAGAAATGAAAAGGATGAAATTAACAAAGACCCAGTGTAAATTCAGATCATCAATAGCTACTTTGAGAGTCTTTATTCTCACGGAATCGAAGACACAGAAGAAATGGACAGATTACTATAAAGGCACAAATTACCAAAACTGAATCAAGAAGATTTAAGTACTCTCCAATAACAGCCCATGAAATACAAAATGAAAGAAAAGAAAAGAAAAGAAAAAAACATACTGACAAAGAAAAACCCAGGTCCTGACGGATTCACAGCTGAATTCTGAAAGAAATTTACAGAAGATATAAACCCTACACTCCTCAAACTCTTCAATAAAATTGAAAAGGAAGCAATCCTCCCAAAATCATTCCTGGGGGCAGTATTATACTGATACAAAAACCAGGGATAGATGCAACTAAAAAAGAGAACTACAGGCCAATCTCCCACATGAACATTGATGCAAAAATCCTCAATAAAACCCTAGAAAATAGAATACAGCAAATCGTCAAGAAGATTATACAACATGACCCAGTAAGATTCATCTGAGGTATGCAAGGATGGTTCAATATATGCAAATCTATAACAGTAATACACTATATTAATAGAGCCAAATCCAAAACCCCACATGATCATCTCATTTGATGCAAAAAAACGCTTTTGACAAAGTCCAACACTCATTTATGTTCAAAGTCTTATAAAAAATTGGAATATAGGGCTCTACCTCAATCCAAGAAAAGGCATCTATGATGACACAATGGCTAAAATAATTCTAAATAGGGAAAAACTGAAATATTTTCCTCTCAGATCTGGTACAAGACAAGGATGTCCTCTGTAATCCCTCCTATTCCATATAGTTCTGGAATTATTAGCGAGAGCCATTAGACAAGAGAAAGAAATAAAGCAATAAGAATAGGTAAAGAAGTGAAAATATCATTATTTGCAGATGAAATCATACTCTACTTTCAAGACCCAAAAAACTCCACGAAGAAGATACGAGAATTAATACACAAATTTAGTAGAATAGCAGGATACAAAGTCAATCCCCAAAAGTCAATAGCATTCAACAGACAACAAACCTACTGAGAGGGAAATTAGACAAACAAAACCTTTTACAATACAACAGCTGAAAATGAAATACCTTGCAATTCGTCTAACTAAAGAAGTAAAAGATCTACTGAATGAAAATTACAGTATTCTGAATAAAAGAGATCATAGAGGGTTTCAGAAAATGGAAAGATATTCCCTGCTGCTGAATAGGAAGAACTGGATGTGAAGATGGCCATAGTGCTAAAATTGTTATACAGATTTAATGCAATAATGATCAAAATTCCATCGGCATACTTCACGGACCTAGTGAAAGCATTTCTAAAATTTATTTGAAACCACAAAAGACCTAAAATAGCAAGGGCAATATTGGGCAACAAAGACTAGGCAGGAGATAGTATAATTCCTGCCTTGAAATTATACTACAAAAGTACTGTGGTAATATCACCATGGTATTGGCAAAAACATTAGACCTGAGGGTCAATGGAATAGATTGCGAGATGCAGAAGCAACTATAAACACACTCGGCCACCTTATCTTTGACAAAGGGACCAAAATGCTTACTGGAAGAAACATAGAATGGTGCTGAAACAAACTGGAACTCTACATTCCAGAATCTAAAACTTGATCCAGGTCTATCACCATGCACTAAACTAAAGTCGAAATGGATTAAAAATCTAAGCATTAAAGCAGAGACACTCAATGTCCTGGAATAGAAAGTACTAGGAACTCTTGAAGACATAGGTGTAGGCAAACATTTCATGAACAAAAATCAAACTGCATGGGTATCACTTGGAGGAACTAACAACTAGGACCTCTTATTGAGAAGGTTTTCATATCAATAGAAATTACTTACAGAGTGAAAAGACAACCCACAAATTTGGAAAACATTTAACTAATAAGCACTCAGACAAAAGTCTTTTTAGAAGTTATGAAGAACTAAAAGACATTATGGCACTAAAATGTAAAGACAATGCAGAAATGGGCATCTGAGATAAACACACACATTTTAATGGAAGAAATTCTAGAAGATAATACATACATGAAAAAAAAGTTCCACAACACTAGCTATCCATGAAATACTAATTCAAATAACCCTGATGTGCCATCTCACTCCAGAAAAAGTGGCTATTATAAAGAAATCAGCAATAACAAATTTTGGAGATCTTTGGAAAAAAGGAGCCGTTGTCCACTGCTGGTGGAAATATAGACTTGTGAAACCATTGTGTAAATCAATTTGGAGACTTCTTAAAAAACTAAGATTGGACATCCTATTTGCTCCAGCTATCCCCTTATTGGGAATTTTCCCTGAGGAACTGAAAGCATCATATCATAGTGATATGATCTTCTGTTACCTAATATCTTTCATGTTGTAAATATTTTCTATTTCCACCAAAGACCAGAGTCTACTCTGGGTTTATTTTTCAGCTTGAGATATAAACTACTAAAAGAAGTGGCAGGTAATTAATAATGTAGTAAGATATCATGAAATGCAGTCAGACTTCCTCAGCATGAGAGAAATTATGAGGCTGAAACATTTTTACCTGAACATAGCCCAGTCATTCCCAAGGTAGTGAGCAATGTATCATTCAAGGTAGTCCAGCATAAACTGAATGCTTATCTGGTGGTCTTTGATTCTAATGAGAGGAGAATTAAATAAAAACATTTCTGTTCCAAATGCATTCCTGCTTAGAAAAATCTTACCTTAGATAAGATAAAAAACAAACAAACAAATCACAAATAGAAAGGTTTCTTGTTTCCCTGGTACTGAAGAGTGAACCCAATGTTTGTGCACTGAGCTATATCCCTTGCCTTGTATTTCATTTTGCTATATTTTATTATGTTGTTTTATTTTATATTTTATGAGTCAGGGTCTCACTAAGTCACTATTTTGCTCAAGTGCTCAGGCTGGGCTCAAATCTGCAAAATCCTCCTAGGATTATAGGATTGTACTACTGTGCTTCACTGAAAGACTGCATTTTGCCTATTTGTAAATCCAGGGCAATCTGAGAGCAGTAAAAACTGTGTTTCTTCAGATGCAGATCTAAAACTTCCTTTGAGACTCTCCAAAACATCAGGTCTGCTGTTACATTGATCTTTAGATTTAACAACAAAAGCGATATAACAGCTAAATAAATTCTGCTGTGCATAAACAGCTATAACATTGAGTCCCTGTGAAAACTGCCCTGCAAATATCATTTTTGGATTACATTCAGTTGAAAATATTTTTCATCTTGCCTTTTTGTTCCTTTTCACAATATGGAGACTTGATGTTTCCAATATATAAATTCTCAAGTAAGAGAAATAGCAATTTATTAGCAGAATCTGCCTATGTAATGTAATAGAAAGTTCACTAGTTTTACTTCAAAGGGAGCTCCTAAAAGGGAAGAGTTTTTCCCTTTCTTTCTCAGTATTGTACATTGCAACTAAACAGGATCTGGGCCATCGTTGATGTCCAATAGATATTCCTAGCTGAGGACGATTAATGTTGATTTATTATGTGGATAAGAATACTCTAAAAGTGTGTCCAAAGATTGTCTAGGCTTTTGCTTTAATGTCCCTCTCTCAAATAATGCCCTGTAAAATGTTGTTCATTGAATTAACCTTTTCACTGAGGCTGTTCAATAGCTCTCGATAACCAAAGGAAAAAACAAAAATTAACAGTAAATAATAATATTCAAATAAAGCCTATGGATCTCATCAATATGCTTGCCATTTTTGAAGGGCTGGATCCCTTTTCACTAGGTATTTGTGGTTATCACAACAGCTGTCTGGATGCAATGTCTTTCTTCTAGTTTCTGGGTTCCCTAGGGGTTGCACAATAAATTCATGCATATAATATATTACTCAATACAAAAGCTATTCATATATTTAGTCAAATTTTTTGCCAGAAGTATCAATTTTTATATAAAACTCAACCTCTATTAGGATTTAACAAATACAATTAGTTTACTTAAGAATTTCATACATGGAATTACTGTATTCAAATAATTAATTATATTTATGTAATTTTCAAGCAGTTCTTGCTAATGCATAATTCATTTCAACTGTTTAGAACAATGTGTTTGCAACTTCAAAGCTTGCTGATGATACTTGGAAAGTATCTCTAGGCGAATGATAAATGTTTTTTCCCCCTCAGGAGTAAAATAGTGTGCTTGTCTGTTGTCTAGGATTGTCCAGATGTAAGCAAAATTTTCAAAATTCTTGCTCCTCCTGCATGTTTTACCTCTGACTGTTGAACTTTACATGAACCATCTAACCTCACAAGTCTCATCTCTAGTTCTTTTTGAAGGAAGTTGGAGCATATGTACCCTATGTTCACTTTAGCTCAGAAGCTATGATTTGGACATATTGCTCCTATTGCTATTCCTTTAGCTCTAAAGATATGATTCTGAGTTGTGTTACTCACAAGTGATTAAAAAACTTTCAAATGGGAGCTCAAATTGAAATGGGTGAGTGTGAGTGTTCACTGGAAGAAGTGCCCAACAGAATCTTAATAACCTAATGGATATATTCCTTTTGACAGTGGAGGTTCAAATGGCTCTTAAGCTCCACTACAGTTAATAGCTATTCATTCTTTTATCATTTTTAGCATCCTCCACTTAAGTGGAGGATATTAACATAGGTTGTTCAGTACTGTCAGGATTGCACAGGGACTTGTAGAGCTGAACAAAGGAAAAATGACTGACTGGTACATTTAATTTATTACTTTTATTGACTTCTGCAGCATTCATGTGGTTGTACTCAAAAGGGCCATACTAGCTAATAAAATAGGAGTTAGAATTGATGTAGCAAATAAAATGCCAAATAAGAATGCCATTGTTATTAAAATGTAGCGACACTATTGATTTAAAATAAATATATTAGCCCGTTTACTGTGCATTTAGGACTGGACTCAGCCGTTAAATGCACCATTTGGGTTGCAGGCTTACATGACAAATGAAAGGCTTCTTACCAGGAGGAGTAATGTAGTTTTATGTGGCAGGATTGCCATGGAAACAGAAATAAATCCTGAAGCTAAATAGGGCTGTGAATATACTGTCTTCCAAGTTTGCTTGCAGTGTTCCACAGAAGAAATTCATAGGAAACCTACCATGGTATTCTTTTTCATGAAAAATTGTAGATTTTATATTTCTCAACTCATCATTATTGAATGTTTTCTTTTCACTATCATTACTGTGAATGTGGTAGTCTTGGACAAAACAAATCCAGCCCCCCCTTTTCTCACACCTCCATTAAGTTTTACACACACACACACACACACACACACACACACTCACACACACACATATCACCCATTTTGCATTTCCCAGGGTTGTGTAGTCACCATTTTTCAGTCTGATCTATGTCTTAGCATAGACCTGAGTGACTCTGGGAAGCGCATATGACTTCAAAAAGGCTGAAGTGATACATTGGCATGTTAACCCCTGAATATCCATTCAAATTTATTCAGTTAATAAAACTGATGGATGACTTGTGCTTTCTCCTTGCTCTGGTTCTAAATGCTCTTCAACAGGCATATATATTATAGAAATTAGTGCCTAGTGGGCTTGAATGACAGCATAAGCATCTTTTCAAAAGACATTCACTGGAATCTATTTGCTCTTAGGACTCACTTTTACCTTTCTAAAATAGATTAACTCATGAAAAAGTTATCCAGAATAAGTTCTTCACATTTTGGGCTTTTTCAGTCAGTCAGTGCCAAACTTGGTGACATATATATTTGCCTTCTTGAAGGCAAGGAACACCCGATCTATCTTGTTCATCACTGAAATAACAGCACCTACAGGTGTGACTATGTGTGGGAGACACACTATGAATATTCGTGGTCTGAATAGATTGAGCCAAAAAGGTAAATTTAGAGGTAAATGTGCAATTATTTAAAAAAAAAGTTTATTTAGTACAAGGTATCTCTACGCAGCTCAGACTCATTGTGATCTTCTGTCTCAGCCTTGCTAGCCCTGGGACTGCAGGCATGTGCCACCATGCTTGGTTTCAATGGCCCACACAGCTTGGGGTCGGTTCAGCATGCGGTACCAGGGATAAAACTTGGGTCCTTCCACTCGCCAGCAGGAGCTTAGAACCTTGAGTTGTTTACATGTCCTTCAATCCAATATTTTAATAAATATTCATAGGACATAAAAGGAAAGATTGGCATAGTCTGTAACAAAGACTGGCCAAGAAAGCTCAGATTCCTTGTTTCTCATTGCTTGCTGGAATATGGGCCCAGCTGCAGAGCTAACATCACTGCATTTTAACTCAGTTCCTGCTATGAAGGCTGTGACAAGGTCCTTCTCCTTGTCAAGCACACAGTGGAGATATGGCCAAAGACTGCACCTTTCAGATGAAGCACACAACACTGATTTTCTGGAAGCTTTCAGTTCTATAATTCTTATCTCAATTAGTTATACGTTGTAGATATCAGAGTCCTAGTAAATTTTCCCTATTTTTCTAATTTTCTTTGAAGAACTAGCTATGATATTGAGTATTAAAAGTAGTTTTCTATGGTGAAAAGTTT
Source organism: Octodon degus (assembly GCF_000260255.1). NCBI lineage: Eukaryota > Metazoa > Chordata > Mammalia > Rodentia > Octodontidae > Octodon > Octodon degus. The sequence continues at coordinate 751,762 of NW_004524946.1, read as the reverse complement.
ATAATTGTTTTAAAATAGATAAAAATATATTCACATTTAATTCATAAGTTTTTACCTGAACTTGTGCTGAAGTTCACTTATGACTTTATTAGTTTGTATTTTTAAATAACTTTGACTTTGAATTAATTAGTTGGTCTATTTCATTTGATGCCAGCTTATATTTCAAAAATCCTGTTCTTCTCCACTATTGGTGGGAATATGGATTGGTAAAAATACTATGGAAATCAGTATGGAGATTCTTCACAGAACTAGGATTGGAGGTTCTGTTCAAGCCAGCTATTCCCCTCTTAAGTATTTTTCCAGAAAAACTGAAAACATCATACCACACTGATATCTGTGCAGTCATATTTATAGCAGCCCAAATTGTCATAGCTAAATCTTGGAAACAACCCAAATACCCATCATCTGAGTAATAGATAAAAAGGGATGTGGTATTTTTTATACAATGGAGTACTACTCAGCTACCAAAAAGATAAACTCAAGGCTTTTTTAGGTAAATGACTGCAACCAAGATCAAACTCATAAGTGAAATAAATCACACTAATATATGCAAACATTGTATTGTCTTGCTAATTTAAGAACCTGATAGGGTGAATAAAATCTGAACGGTGCAATAGATACTGTGAAAAGGAAAGAACTTGTTTAAAGGGAAGGAACAACTGGGATGAGGGAAAGGAAAAAAGAAAGAAGGAAAGAAGGAATACATAGGTATATACATATGACAGCATAATTGTACTGCTGATTTCTGATATTCAAAGGAGTAGTTAATGCTTAAAATTTTCTCTCTCCTTTTTAATTTTTATGACTTCTTAAGCCATTTTTCATGCTTATATCTGGTAATCTGAACAACAAATTTGAAGACAATATCTAACATAACAACCATTATCAAATTCCTATTATTTTATTTAATGAAATTCTGTATCATTCCTAATGACTTTTTAGTATTTTTATTCTCTTTAAAAATGAAAAAATATTGTTCAAAATATTATTTTGCATTATTTTTAAATTAATAAATTGTCATAGCTTTGCCTATAATGCATCAAAATCTGAAGCTGATTGGTATTGTCTGTGTCCAAATGTCCTAAAAGGGGCAGAATAAAGCTGCTAAGGTCTCTTTTTGCTTTGCTAAGTTCTGCCCACCGTGAGCCATTTCTCTGCTGCTGTCCATGTGGCCATGTAGTCCTGCCTTGGAGCCAGCTGGTTACAGAGTGAAATCTCTACACACTGTGAGCCAAATAAAATTTTCCTCCTTTATCTTCGAATGTTGGATAATTTGTTTCAGTGATGAGACAAATATCTAACACACCATTGAAACAGAGAAATGCACATAATTCTAAGAGCTCAAGCAAGAAATGAAATGGAAAGTGTGCAACAGTGTTGTTTCCAACAATATACCTTACAAAAATGTGGGCAGGTACATTGTGAGCAGGTCAAGTACTATGCACTTGCAAGCTAAAATGCAGATTTTGGTAATCAGTGGAAGTGAAATAAGACAGGGGGTGTTAGAATCCCTGGAATGCATTGATTAACTTCTTAAACATCTTTGATAAACATTATATTTGATGTTGCTGTGATTAGAAATTCATATTCATGTCACTCTCATATTCCTTCCAAAGAGTCTTTCTTTTTAAATATGTTGCAATGCCAGTAGAAGTAAATTATTTCTAACTTTATTTAAAAAGAAAAACAAGTGGATTTTCTTCTTCAGAAAGTAATATTAATTTTTTGCAAGAATCTCATATCAGAAATGTTAGATAACCCATTTTTCTTTTCTTTTTTAACTAACTAATTAATTAATGTTTTTTTGTCTTTTTGACACAGGCTTTTGTTATATAGCTCAGGGTGGCCTTCAACTCCATTTTTTAACTAGAGTTGCAGCTTATTGTATACATTCTCTCTGAAAAGTATATGTGTATGACAGGTGAACATTAGGCTTTGGGGACTGGGATCTAAGCCCAAGTATTTGTAGGCCTTCAGTCTTAACCCAATTTGTAGCCCTAAATAAGTAAACACAACCAGAAGTATCTTTTCAGGGGCGTATCAAGGGAAATTGGTTTGGCAGTGGAGCTGCTTCTGATTTGTAGGAACACAAAGTAAAAAAGTTTCAGAACTAAGCTGTTGAATGTGAGTGGCATAGGGAATGAACACGGTATAGTGGCACGAACATCGGACTGAGTTAGACACATTGATTTTTACTGTCATAGTGAAGATACCCTGAATAAGATAAACATTTTTTTGTTGTTTCTGAAGGGATAATATCAGTATCTAGCTTATATGAGTTGTTGGGAGCACTAACATAAGGAGAATGTATGTTTATGGATATACATATTAAATTGTAAATAAAAGCATACCTATAAGAGGATTCACACATACTTCCACATTTCAGACAGTGTATAATTGTCTTTTCTTATCTTCTTTGAGCCAGTTTATTCATTTGTCAAGAAATAATACTTTCTTTGCTTCCCTTACTCAGGAAGATGTTATATTTATTTAAATTCATGCTTCCATGTATATATGCAGCAGATATTAGTTTAGAAGTGCAAAGAATGTGGCTCACAGCTTAATCTTTGCCCTCACAGAAACTATATCCCATGTAAATGAACAAGAAAGAGCTTCAGTGATATTTCAACAACTGCCTGATAACAAAGCATCACTGTAGGTATAAAATGCTCTCATCTTTAGTCATTGCTGTGTAATATTGCACATAATTCCTGATGGTCTTCAGCTCTTTGTCCAATCTTTTCTTTTCTTTACCTGACCTGTAAGAACAGTTCCAAAAGTACATTGGATATTTTAAACTCTTAAGGGTGTTGAGAACGTTTTCACCTCCAATTCTCTCTTTTCATTGAATCATTTACCTCTGATTCAAGAGTGTGAAATTCCTGCTTTCAAAAAATATATTTTTTAATGCAGGAATTTTTATCTGCGTTCTGCTTTAATTAGAAGTACTCTTCTTCCTTGGAGTATATTCCATGTCTCTATCAGCACTGAGGTTTTTCTTTGATATAAAAATGTTTCATTATATATTTTACCACTTTTTTACCACTGCTCTATTTAGACTCATAAAATGTCTGCTATTGATTTCCAATCTCTAAGAAACAGTTAAAAATGAGAGACACCTGTTGATAAATAAAAACTCAACTTAATCACTTCTAAATTGCATGTTGACTTCTACAAAATCACGTAGTTCCCAGGCATTATATTTTCTTAAATTTTATATTAGATTAGGGCATATGATCTGCATATTTGGAATTCTCTTACCAGATCACGGTATGTTCTGCATGATTATTTTAAGTTTCAGTATGTTGTATATAACTTATGATATAATGATGAGATGATTTTAGTAGGCACATAGGAAACAATGACAAAATATTGATAACTTTCAAGCACCTAATTCAGTTAATTGAAGTATATGTTGTATCTACAAATTTGTTCTTAATAGCAGAGAGAGAAAACTGTTAGTATTAACAAGGAATGGTTTAAATATCAGAATTTAGTTGTACTTATATTGAAAAAACAAACAGCGCAATAAATGATATGCTGAGCATAAAAGAAACTAGATTTCCAAATATCCAAACTCAATTTTTGCTTTTCTTCAATAAATTCTCTACTTATTAAATACTTATATCTTAGTACACTATTATATTCTCATAGAAGACTTCAACGAATAAAGAAAATATCCTTTTACAAAATATCTAAAGCTTTCTGGATGAAATTTCTACTAATCCTAACTATATTCTCAGGAAACATCTATGAAAAATTGTGCTTGAAATGTGGAAAAATAAAATTCAGGAGTCTGCCTTTGCTCTGAGGTACATGATCTCTAACCTCTTGCAAACCTTTATTTTCAACCTGTACTGCCAGGGGAGATTTTCCCTGGGCTTCTTTAAAGACTACTGATATCTAGGTCTCACTCACAGAGTATTTAATCTATTTACCATAGTGGATAGACCAAATACTGGGTCATTTTAAGTGACCTAGATAAATCTAGTAGGCAGACGAAAATCTAAGAACTGCTGTTTAAAGGGTTCTAATGCTCAGTTTGGGTAAGACCATTTATTATTTGCACTAAAACCTCCTTTGAAGTAGATCAACAACCTCATGATGATGACTCAAGGCATACAAAATGGTTATAATTGATTGAGATTTCCCAACATACCAGTGATTATAGGTTTCCCTGCTGTATCTTTTCCATGCTTATCTCCTCAAGAATGCTGAGTTGTGATGATCTACATGTACTGACAGACCAAAAATGAGTCTCAGAGAGGATGAAAGTCTTACTCAAGATCACCCATGCAATATATTAGGTGCTTGGTTTTGTATCCATCTATATTTATTCAATCTTTTTCCTGTTCTTTCTTTGTTTTGATGATAGCACTTTTTTATGTATTTAGTACAGGGTCTACAAGGCCTCACCACACAGATTGGATTCATAGTGATCCTCTTGTTTTCAGCCTCCCAAGCGCTAGGATATTACATGTGTGTGCCACCACACACAGTCTAAATTGCCCTCTCAGTGCGTCTCATGGGTAGGGCTGGAACAGCGTGTGGTGTCTTTGTTTGTTCTGGTACCAGGAATCAAACCCAGGTCCCTGTACTTGTCAGGCAAGTGCTGTACCTCTGAGCTGCCACTCTAGCCCATTTATTACAACTTAAATTCAGATCAGAAAATATTCTCTGGTCTGAGATAATGCACAAAGTAAAACAACATTAGACAGGATAAAGTAGAATGCCAGTCTTCTGTAAATAAGTTAGCTTGCTTCTGCTGAGGACCCCTGGGCTTCAGCGACATATTATTACCCATAAAATAATACCCTGAAGGCTTTGTGGAGTGTGTGTCTTTTTGAGTGTTGATTTAGAAAGTGATTAGGAGAAATAATCATTAATGATTGCATGGCGGCAAATATTAATCAATACCTTACACTATGCCTCCTAAGAGACTGTACTACCAGTTTTCTAAGTACTTATATTTCACAAAAGGTTGGGTAATCAATACTGCAAAAAAGCAATACAACAAATGTATCTCTGTCTTAATGTAACGGTTACACACATATGCATCAAAATTTTCATGATGAAATGGAAAATGACGCCATTTCTAGTTGGCAGGGTAACTTCCAGAGAAGTTGGAACATGTAACACTTTTGTTCACATACATGGTCATTTTTACCATGCACTTTTTACCACTTCCTCTTCACTTCTTCCACTCCTGTTGACTTTCCAAGAAAGTTTTTCTTTTTTTTTTTTTTTTTTGGAACCAGGGATTGAACTCAGGCCCTTGCGCTTGCCAGGGTAGCGCTTATTCCACTGAGTCATCTCCCCAGCCCGAAAGTTCTACTTTTACTACAACTGTTTCTTAGAGTCTTTCAGCTCTCTTCATTAAAGGCTTCATTGAAAGGGGATTGGTGTGTGTGGGTGGCAATGATTTCTTCCCATTAGTCAACATCATCTGTAATTCTACACCCAATCCTATTTTTCATTTTGAAAGCACTATCTGACAACTATTACTAGATTGGGACAAAATTGACCTTTTAATGACCAGTGACTTAAAATAAAAGAAAATAAAAGGATATTTTCTCTCCATTTTATGTTTTTATGTAATATTAGAACAAGATCAGTAATTCTCACAAGGGCTGTAAGAGTAGGTGCAATAAATCTTCAAAGCATATCCTGTTAGGAGGCTAAAGCCTGGAATTTTCAAGTAAGACAGAAGTTACAATCTTCTGAATATAGGTCAAATCATCTAGGGATACTACATTCAGAAAGGTGCAACAAATCTATAGAAAGCTGCTGTTAGTTGGCTAATTCTTAGTCACAAATAAGAACTGAGGAACTGTAAAATACAACAATCACAGATTACTGTTATTGATCAGCTGGTCTTCTTCAACCATCAAGACGTTCCACAGAAGCCAATAAAGCCTCTGTTTACATATGCAGGGAGCTTTCCAGTGGATGAATGCATTGATGACTTGGACATTTTTTGAATAATACTGAAAAACAAAGCAATTGTAGATACATTGCCACCTGAAGATTCATAGAAAAGATTCATACTCTAGCTAATATTGAGCCCTGTGATATAGGTTCCAGAATGGCAAGGCTGGTATGACCAGAAACAGCTGCATGAGTATATAGAACATAACACTGGGGCCATATGTATCACTAGCTAATACCATGAGCTCAAGTGTCTGAGTTGAAGGAAAGCCTCACAAACTTTTTTCAGCAGCTAACTTTATAAAGGAAAATTAATTTTACCATGTTATGCAAATGAAACCATTTAATTCTTACTGATACCTGATAAAACTTACAATGTGATGTATTTTCCTATGGAAAATATTGTTATAGCAGTCATAAGATAGGATAATGTTAACCTAGTCAGCTAATGTAAGGAAACTATTGATGTAATCAAAACACAAGGTATAGTGGTCTCTAGTTTTCATGAGGCATTGGTCATAATACCTTTTGCTCCTCTTTGGAATAGCAAAATCTGAGGATAATCTAATGGTGGATTATTTGCATATAAATTATGTACCCTCCTGTATACTCTATCTCTAAATTACCTATAATACAGTGTAAATACTGTGTTGCTATGCTATGTTGTTTATGGAATAATATCTTTCCACAATTCTATTTTCCATCTTGGTCAGCTCTGTACATGTGGAATTTCCAAATACAGTAACCAACTTTAGCCAAGTGACTGGTCTCTAAAAATCAGCTGTTCACCATCTTGATGGAACCGGGAATTGAACTCAGTCCCTTGTGCTTGCCAGGGAAGCACTTATTCCACTGAGCCATCTCCCCAGCTCCTCTTTTTTCTTTTCTCAGGTTATGTTCAGGTAGTGGGGAATACTAGGTCAAGAGGAATGAGATTATGGCTTTGATCTCACTCTGTCTTTAGTTCATTTTGGTCTTTGTGAATCTATCATAAAATTTACAGGATGCTTGCTTCTTCATGAGAAAGTCAAGATGTTGCGGTTCAGTCTTGTACTTCCAAGGCTTCTGTGTGCTTCATTGGCTGACCTTACACCATAATTCTTACAGTTTTGGAACTTGAAAAATGAAAGCAAGATAATACCAGAGTGTCTCTCATCTTGCCACTTGAATTTCCCAGCAATATCTGAAGAGCTATCAAAATCCTTTTAGAACATTTTAATGGAGAGCTCCTTCATTCTTCCTAAACAGTGATAGCTTCATTTAACTTATAGATTAAATATATGGTTTATTTCCTAGAAATTTAAAAAAGAGGCAATGTTCTTCAGATATGTGGAAGAAAGTGTGAATGTTTATAGACACTGCTTGAATCTGTGTTTTTCTCCCCTTGAACAACATAAGCACACATTCATTCAGGAACTTCATTCCTTTGTAGTTTATTAATTTATCACCTGTGGACCCAGTTCCTTGAGGATATAAAAATATTTTACAGGAATTGGTGGTTTTAAATTACAGTATTAGTCAGGCAAATTAGATATACATATTTATTCTCTTATTCTAACATTAACCACAAAAATGGTATGCCAATGCTGTTCTCTGTGTTTTCCAAAGTAGAGCCAAATTTACCTATGGAATTTACACACATAAGGCATACTGAATGGGAGACTTTCCCCAAAGGTTTTTCACGTAAATTTCTTCCCAGGAGATGCTGTAGCACATATGGTCAGTATGTCTTAATTTAAAATCTAAGTACTTCACAAAATGAAGTAATTAGAATTCAAGAAAAGAAGAATTATGTTCCTATGATTTTTTTGGACACCCAGTATCAATTGTTTCTCCAAGAAGTTCTTGAAGAAGCTCATCAGATATGCCCAGCCTTGTTGTAAAAATTCAAACTTATGGGCTTGATCCCAAAAGCCCACTCAGAATATCTAGAAGAAAATTTCAGAAAATGGCATTTTAAGTCACTCAAATGTGCACCTATAGTTGAAGTGACTTATGAATGTGAGGAAGAATTGCATGAACCCGGGAGTTCAAGACTAGTTTGGACAAAATAGCAAGATCATGACTCAAAAACAAACAAAAAGAAAATAGTATCTTAGACAACTTGCAGGTGGTTCACAGAACAAATATACTATTGAAAGAATTGGGATAAGAAATAAAGACTGTGATTAGATAGATATGGTTGCAAAAACAAATGTAGAATAGAACCTGAAGATTTCCCAGCCAAATCTGTGGTAATGCTCTGACTCTGGTACATACTTTCACTATTTTGCCGTGTTTCCTCCTCTATACACTGAGCAATGGGGCTTCAGAGATGCAGTGCTCATTCCTCTTACATGATGGCTGAGTTGTTCTCAGAACCACCCAGCATGGTTAAGTAGCTCAACATGCAAATTCTTACCACTTACCTAAGCTGGTTGATGCACTCACTCTTATTTCATAAGTGCAAGAAAAGAGAATGTGAAATGGAGCTTGCAGTTCCTAAATCAAGTTGAAAGTTAAACTATTTCCCTAAACTCCATATAATGCTCTATATAATTTATGCAACTACATATTAGTAATTAAGAGCAAGGCTTATATTTGAGGAATATTCCATATATGAAATAGCATTTTACTGTAGCATATAAAAGCTATTTTCTTTGGACTGGGGAGATACATCGGTGGTCTAAACAACTGTCTGGCAGGTACAAGGAGCTGGCTTTGTTCCATAGTATCACATGCTATGCCAGCCCCAGAACCTTGGGTGTGTTGTGGCACCTTCAAACTGGGCATGGTGGTTCATGCCTGTACTCCCAGCATTGGGGAGGTTGAGAGAAGAGGATCACTATGAGTCCAAGCTGTGTAATGAGAACATGGACCAATCAAATTAATAATAATAGTAATTAATAATGATGATAATGATAACAATAATAATATTCTTGCCCAGACATTCCTGACTGGTGATTAATCTTGTTTTTCTTGTTCTTTTTTTTTTCTTTCTTGTTTTGGTGCATCAATACTTGTTTGTTTTGCATTTATTCCTTGTTTTTTATTTCTTTATTTTTACTTTTATAAATACATGTGTGCATTACATAAGGATTACATTCACTTTAGTAAATTGGTATATGCACATATCACATTTAAATTGTTTCCCCTTTCTTTACACTCTTTTATTTTCCCAGAATCAGAATTATTCATCTGAAAAGACCTTAGAAAGTTAATTATCTTATAGACAATAGAAAAGCAGCCAAATAGCTCAAACAACAAACACAAATTAAGTGTTTTCAAAGGAAGTCTAGATTATTCACAGGGCAAAAATGGAATAAAACTTTCTTTTAATTATCTTTATAAGAATTTGGTAGAAATGTTAAATTAATAATGTGATAAAGTGTTAAAATCACAAGTACTCATATACACTCAGATTGCACAGAAAACAACATAGCAGGCTTTTTTTTTTTTTTTTTTTTCTTCAGAACTGGGGATTGAACTCAGGCCCTTGTGCTTGTCAGGCAAGTGCTTATTCCACTGAGGTACCTCCCCATCCCTTTGGCAGGCATGTTGACCTTTAGGTTACAAGTGATGAAACTAAATTCAAAGTTATTTACATATAGAGGACAATTTTTGGGCTTGTGCTGCTTCAAAATCCCTCATTTATTGAATTCAAATAAGGATGATTTCAAGAACTCAGAGGAGGAAAGAAGAAATTAGTTCCTTCTCTTCATTTTCACTTTCTTTGCCTCATCTCCTGTCATGTTCTCCCTGCGACCTATCAGAAGGCACACAGCAAGTCAAACTTACATCATACTTTTGTAAAGTTGAAGGAACAGAGACATCGGTCATTCTCATCATTTCTAGGGAATTTTAGGACCAACTTTGTGGTCAGAAGCAAATATGTAGATTGGCTAGGTCTGGGTTTGATGTCCCTTTCCATTACCAGAAAGCAAGGAAAGCCATCCTGGATCTCCCTCACTGAAAAAGGAAGGAGTAGCAATGACCAGTGTTTACAGGACACAACAGCCTAGCTGACCATAGAAGATGTGACACTTGTTAGTTCTAAGTGTGGGTTTGTTCAGTATTAACTTATGATATACTGTCTTCAATATTATCACCATCTTTATGCTAACACCACAAATAAGCTGCTATTATTTATTTATTTATTTATTTATTTATTTATTTATTATGAATATTTAGGACAGGGTTTATAGGGTCTACAAGGTCTCACTATGTAGATTGGACTCCTAGTGATTCTCCTGTTTTCAGTCTCCCAAGTACTGGGATAACAGGCTCATCACCATGCCTCATCTCAAGTCTCAGCGTGCCCCCAGGGTGGGGCCTGCACAGCATGCCAGGGATTGAACCCTGGCCTCAGCACTTTGACTAAGCAAGTGTTTTAGTCCTCTGAGCTATCTAGCTGGCCCTATTTTTTCATTTTTTAATGAATACAAAATAGTGATAGGTAAAAAAAGCTTAGTAACAAAGAAAATTTCACTAAGTAAAATAATACAAATTCAACAATATTTTTTGTGTTACATGATGAGATTTTCAAATTGGTTGTTCAGATTACCAGATATAAACATGCAAGATACATTTAAGAAAAAAAAAATAAAACAGTAACAAAGAAGTTAGAGGAAATTTGAAAGAGGAAAAAAAATAGGAAAAGGAAAATAAATTAAGCATCAATTTCTTCTTTGAAAAGACTAGTAGAGAGGCCAGGGAAATAGTTCAGTAGAATGAATGCTTGCCTGGCAACTGCAAGGGCCTGAGTTCAATCCCTGGTTAAAAAAAAAAAAAAACCCAGAAATCAACAATAGAATTATTCTGAATATATATCTAAACATACTTCTTCCATTCTTATCTTGTTCTTTTCTTCACCCCAGTTTTTCCTTCCCATTGAACAAATTCTTTCCCTTTCACTGTATCTGCTGTACCTTTTAGATTTTAATTACTCTTTCAGGTTCTCACAGTAGTGGAATAATACGATGTTTGCACATGTGGATTTGATTTATTTAATTTACCAATATAGTCTCTAACTGCATCCATTTATCTACAAGAGCCTTGAATTTATGTTTTTTATAGCTTAATAATATTCTACTGCATAAATATACCATATCTCTTTTATCCATTGTTCAGTTGATGGACTTTTAGGTTGTTTCAAAGACTTAGCTATAGGCAAATTGCAGTGCTATAAACATGGGTACACATATATCACTGTGGTAAAATGATTGCAACATTTTGGAAAAATACCTAGGAAGGGAAAAGCTGGCTTGAATAAGATCTCCAATCTTAGCTTTTTTTGAATCTCCATATTGATTTCCATAATGGTTGTACCAGCTTGCACTGTCAACAATATGGAGAAGGGTTTGTTTTCTAACAGCTTCTCCAGCATTTGTTATTGGTTTACTTCTATATGATAGCCATTCTCTCTGCCATGAGATGGTATCTAAGCATTGTTTTAAATTGAATATCTTGAATGACCAATAATGTTGAATTTTTTTCATATATTTATTTGCCATTTATATCTCTTCATTTGATAAGTGTACATTTATCTCAAATTCCCATTTTTGGATTGGGTCTTTGAATTTTGGAGTCCTGAGTTTTTTCAAACTTTGTATGTTTTAGATAAAAGTTCTTTATTTGAAGGATAGTCTGCTATAATTTTTTCCCACTTCATGGGTTTTCTTTTTACTCTGTTGGTGATTTGTTTTGATATGCAGAAACTTTTCACAAAGATGAGATCCCCAATTGTTGATTCTTTGAAGTTGATTCTTTGATTCTTTGAGTGCAGTTTGGTTTTTGTTCATAAAATGTTTACCTACCCATATGTCCTTAAGGTTTCTACCTACTTTCTCTTCCAGAAGATTTAGTGTTTCAGTTTGAAGATTTAAATCTTTGACCAACTTACATTAAAGTTTTGTGCATGGTGATAGGCATATGCCTATTTTAAGCTTTTGGTAAATGGAAAGCCAGTATTTCCAGTACCATTTATTAAAGAAGCTATTTTTCTTCCAGTGATCATTTTTGGTACCTGTGTCAAACATAAGTTGACTAAGTATGTGTGTAGCTGTGTCTATATCTTCTAATCTGTTCCATTAATACATTGATATTTATGGGTTTTTGTTTTTGTTTTTCTTTTTTATTTTATTTTTATTATTATTATTATTATTTTGTCAGCACCATGCTTATTTGATCACGGTGGCTTTGTAGTATAATTTCAAGTCAGGGATTGTGATGCCTCCTGTCCTTCATTTGTTACCCAGGATTGATTTTGCTCTTCTAGGTCTTTGTTGGTTCTAGATGAATTTTAGGAATGTTTTATCTAGATCTGTGAGCTATTATAGTAATATTTTAATTAGGATTGCATTCAATCTGTATAACAATTTTGGGAGTATGGCCATTTTCACAATGTTGATTATTCCTATCCAGGTGCAACAGATATCCTTCCATTTTATGAAATCTGGTTAAATCTCTTTTTTTCAGATTACTATAATTTTCAATGTATACATATTTTATTTCTTTTATGAGACTGATTCTTTAGTATTTCATTGGGGGGCAATATTTTGAAAGGCATGGTTTCCATAATTTCGCTCTTGTTTCATTTGTTGTTTGTGTATAGAAAAGCTACTGATTTTTGAATGTTAACATTATACCCTCCTACACTACTGAATTTATTAATCTTTAAAATCTACATATCTTTTAATGGAGTTTTTGGGATCTTCTGTGTATAGTGTAATGTCATTGACAAATAGAGATAATTTCACTTTTTCCTTTCCAATCATCATTGCTTTTATTTCTTTTTCTTATCTAATTGCTCTGGCTAATGTTTCCATAACTATATTGAACAATAGGGGTGACAGTGGGCATCATTGTCTTGCTCCTGATTTTAAAATGAAGGTTTTCAGGACCAGCCAGATAGCTCAGCAGAATAAAGTGCCTGCTTAGGCAGAGTACAGTGGTGTGGTTTCAATTCCCACATCCCATGGTGCACCTAGACAGCGATTGAGACTAGAAGTGGTGGTGTGGATTTGTAATCCCAGAGCTTGGGAGGCTGAAAACAAGAGAATCACTGAGTCTGGTCTATAGTGAGAAACTGTATAGTGAGACTCTGCAGACCGTGTCCCAAAAATATTTAAAAAATAAAAAATAATACAATAACAAAATGAGGGCTTTCATTTAGTTCCAATTGAACCTTGTGTAGTCAGCAAAGTTGTTGCTGAGCTATTGACTCTCTGACTGCAAGACAGAGAACATAACCCGATGGTGTACTGAGTAGAAGTTGCAGAAGAAGCAGGGAAGCTACAAAGTTTTGCTTCTAGTAGGAGTCATTCCAAAAAGTACTCTGTCTTCAAAATTACTGCATGCCATAGAAGGGCTTAGGGGACTTTCTCATGTATCTAATGTGGAAAATAATTCCTAAGTCTCACTGTCACATTCATGTTATGCTAACCTTAGAATATCACTGATATTTAAAGTCATGTGTACATGGCTCTGTACCAAGTATTTTCCTGTCTTGAATCTCCTTCAAATAAATGCCATTAATTGCATTCTACCTTCATCCTTTGAGTTATTATACTTTTTTAGGTGAAGTAGTCAATGCATAGAGAAGCTGCTTACCCACGCCTACTTCCCTAAATACTGTATATGATGGAGCTGGGGATTGAATCCAGTAAGTTTGTATCTAGAACCTGAACTCACAAACCATCCCCCAGCACAACCCTACAAACCCTCTATAGAAAAAGCATGGCTATGGTTTCAGTTTACACAGATTGGGCTGCATACAGTATTTTAAATTTTCTTGTACTGTGTTAAAATGTTTGTTTTTGACAAAGGAGGTAAAAAGTTGAACGTTAGAGCCTTTCAATAGGCTCATAACTTAAAAGCAACATATGTAACCATAAAAATGTAGTAGCTATGTTTAATAATGTATTTGTCTGGGTTACTGAAAAGAATTCAGAGAAAACGCTGTTCAGATTTGATTATGAAGAAGCTGAGAGAGTTTGTGTAGCTACTGGGTCTTATCTTTACTTTCTCATGAATATTAGTGAGGAGACAGTAATGTATATTATATGTAAATTATGGCTATGACTAGGGACACAAGCTGCATATGACAACTGGACACCTGTCATAGCTTATATGAGATATCTTAAGTTGTCAACTCAGAAATGGAGAGCAGGACTGTGTTGGCTATGGTAGGGAAGAGAGAAATGGGGAGATGCTGGTCAATGTTTTTAATGTTTTATTTATACTGAATAAAAATAAATAAAATAAAAAATTCTAGAGACTGTGTACAGTAGAGTGCCTATATTAAACAGTATAATGTTGTACACTGAAAACATGTTTGTAAATAGATCTTTTGTTCAGTATTCTTTCAAGAAACAAGACAAAGTAAAATAAGAATGTCTTAGTTATTTCCATCATTTCTGTGACAAAATACCTAACACAAGTTAGAAAACAACATTCCGTTTGGGCTCACAGTTTGAAGAGGTTTATGTTCATAGTTAGCTGTTTTGAAGGCATGACAGCCTGGCATAATGAAATGGATGAGAAAGAATTGCTTATGACTTAGTGATAGGAAAGCAGATGGAAAAGGGAGAATCAAGGGTGAGATGAACCTTTCCAGGCCACACCCCAGTGACCTGCCTCTTCTATCCAGATCACTGCTCCTAACAGAATGTCACTCTCATAATCCAATCACCTTCTAAAAGTTCTGCTTATGAGCACATGAGGATCTTTGCAGTCATCTATGTATAAAACATAACAAAGACAAAGCAAAAGAATGCAAAGAGATGTTTGGAAATAATTAACATATGCAAAACTTTGATTGTGGATCTGATGTCACAGGCCAGAACACACACGCCTATGTTCAAACCAATCAGAATGCATTCATAAAATATGCACTAGACATATAGATTACATCTCAGTAAAGCCTAGAAATAAAATAACTCTAAAACTTTGTTTTGAAAAAGCACATATCCATTGAGAAAGTGATGAATGTTCTTGGAAGTATATGCAGGTGCATAATGGGATTATGCTTATAGGTCCTTATGGACGTGTATTTGTCTGTAATCTTGAAGTCTGACTAGGCTGCTCTGAAAGACAAAGACAGTGCTGAGCAAGGTAAGAAGCTAATGTAGAAGTGGGAATTTGTTAGCATGCATTTTATAAGATGTTTTATCTGTTCTTGGCACACAGATTACCATAAGTGTCAACTCAAATTATAGAAAAAGAAAAAAAAAGAAAATGAGAAGTACTTTAAATTGTGCAGGAAGAGATATGTATAATGGATTAGTGTCTTTCTCTAGCTCTTAAAAGTAGATAATATCATCCTAGAGATATGGAAAAAGAAGCAAAAAGTTCAAATCTATTCATGTTCCATTAGTTCTATTAGAACAAATAAGCTCCTACACAGATAGGCAAGAAATAGTGAATATTAAGATATAATTCATAGGGCTGTCCAAATAGCTCAACAGTTTACAGGTGCAGGGGCTGGGTTTGATCCCCTGGTCTGCTGTGCTGGCCCCATCCGCGGGGTGCACTGAGACTGCAATTGAGACTGAGTGTGGTGGCACAGGCCTGAATCCCAGCTCTTGGGAGGCTGTAAATGGGTGAATCACTATGAATCTGATCTAATAGTGAGACCCTGAATACCTTGTAGGCCCTTTCTAAAAAAAAAAAAAAGATGTAACACGTAGTGGAAAAACATTGTGTTGATAAACTTTAAGTGTTAACCTGAGGGGTCATAAATCCTCAGATAAAACTCTTCCTGGATGTGTCTATGAGAGTGCTCCACATAAGATTTGTAATCAGATTGCATATACAAAATAGTTAGCATAGATATACAGTTTCTTTCTCTTAGTACAATGAGATGAAAGTTTTGAACTAATGTTTTGACAAGCTATCATGTCTGTAACTTGTACTATGAATAACTACTATGAAGACAACAATATATAATGTATTAATTATTGAAACTGTCCTACTAACCTGTTTTGAAACTGTCTCATTACTACTTCTTCCTCAATAAAATTGATATTAAAAATTATAATCAGATATCTCTCCTCAGTGAAATAGAACAAAAATTGGAAGAAAAAGGAATCCACTTCTTTTCTCTCTTTTCACTGCTTGAGCTGGAACATGTCAACTCATTGCCAATTGCCATAGGACCAGGATATACCTATTTACTTTAGTTCTTAAGTCTGCTCATTTGTTTTACTGTTTGAAGACAGCAGATTGTGGGGCATTACCTCCTTGACAAGATATCATGTCTGCAACTTGTACTACGAATAACTACTATGAAGACAACAATTTGCGATGTATTCTTTATTGTAACTGTCCTACTAACCTGTTTTGAAACCCTCATTTAACTGCATGTGAACTCTGTCCTTAAACAAGGTATGTGTGTCGGTTGCTTTTCTTTCATTGCCTGGAGAAAATACTGAAACCTAAAATTAAGGAAAGAAAGGTTCATTCAGCTCATGATTTGTGGAGGTTTCAGCCCATAATCAGCTGGCTTCAAAGCATAGTGGCATGTGGCAGGTGGATGCAGTTCATGGTAGTACAAAATAGCAAGAACAAAAAGGAAAGAGTAATGTGGCACTTCAAGCCTCTTTCCCGACCTCATATTGCATTCAGGCTATCTACCCCAGTGCAGGTGTAACAGTCATACCCATAATATCAGCATTGGATCATTAATTAACCACAAACTATAGAATCCCATACCATTATTGCTTGAGGCTTTAGTGAGACATCTAGACACAAATTATAACAGTATGTTCAAAAAAAGAGTTAATGTTTGCACTTTTAAAAATTATTAAAATAAAAGGTACATTGCCTTTAATCCTTCACAAGTACTCCCCCTTACTGCAAGCATACTTATCATTTTGACTCTGGGAAGAAGAATAAGTTGCAGTGCCAAGTCTGGAGAAAAAGTGGATGAGGAACGGGTCTTCATATTAAAGGATAGTATTTGAAACAGGCCACATGAATCTTCTCTGGACTGCTGCTCTTAGGAAAAACCTTTGGAGATGGGAAATGCGGGACAGACTAGAATGGGCATGCTGTTCCCTTTTTCACTATTTTATCTCTATTTTGAATACCCTAACAAGATCCAAAATTCTATAAACATCTTTTGTCAATACTTATAGTTTATTGATATTCCTATTAAGAAGTCAACTATTCATTGGTTAGTAAATTTAAAGGGAGGAAGGGCTTTAAGTCAGTAGGTTCAAAATATCCTACCTTCTCATTCTGTACCTAGTATGACCACTTGTTTTAGATAAAGGTCACCTGAGAAAAACTCAGTCACCATGGACTGGTATATATGCCTTATAGTTTGTAGTCATTATGAGTTGATGGTCTTCCAATTGATACTTAATGTTTGCTTTGTGCAAATATTATTTTTTCCTCTACCAGTGATCTTCAAATATATATGATATACAAGTCAACAATAAAAAATCAATAGCATTTCTGTACACAGATAACAAAAACACTGAAAGAAATTAGGGAAACTACACCTTTCCTAATAACATCCAAATGAAAATAAGATTCACCTAACAAAGGAAGTAAAATATCTCTAAAGTGAACATTGTAATACTTGGAAAAAAAGAGTGGATTTCAGAAAATGCAAAGGCATTTGTTGCATGTAGGTAGGAAGTAGAGAAGTTGTGAAAATAGCCATGTTCCCAAAACTGTTATACAGATCCAATGAAATCCCAATTTAAATACCACTAATATACTTCACAGATCTAGAGAAAACATACCTGAAATTCATCTGAAAACAGAAGGGACCTAGAATAACAAAGCAATCCTGACCAGCAAACGAAAGGCAGAAGGCATCATAATCTCTGACTTAAAATTTAACTACAAAGCTCCTGTCATAAAATCAGCATTGTACTGGAAAAAAAAAAGACCTAAGAATGAATGGAACATACTGGAACATGCAGACACAACTATGAACACACATTATCTTTGATAAAGGGGTCAAATGTGTTCACTGTAAGAAAATTTCTTTAAAAATGATGCTGGGTGCCGGGGAGATGGCTCAGTGGAATAAACGCTTCCTTGGCAAGTGCAAGGACCTGAATTCAATCCCCGGTTCCACCAAAATAAATAAATAAATAAATAAATAAATAAATAAATAAATAAATAAATAAAATTAAAAAAGATGCTGGAGAAATTGGCTTTCCATACCCCAAAGCCTAAAAATAGACCCATATCTATCACTATACATTAAAATAAAGTCAAAATGGATCAAAGATTTAAATATTAAAATAGAAACAATAAGTCTATTGGAGAAATTAGGTAGAAATCTTGAATATAAAGGGATAGGTACAGAGCTCATGAACTATAAACAAACTGCATGGAAAATATTTTAAAGAATCAACTACTGGGATCTCATCCAATTGAAAAGTTTCCACATGTCAAAAGAAATTATCAACAAAGTAAAAGAAAATGCTGAATTTGGTAAAATGTTGTAGCTCACTGTCCTTTAGACAAAGAGCTTCTCTTGAGAGTGCATAAGTAATTTAAAAATTAGGCTCCCAAAATTAAAAGACCCAATCAAAATATATGTATCTGAGATAAATATATACTTTACAGTTGAAGAAATACAAATGACAAGTAAATATATTTTTAAAAGTTCAATAACATTGCTCATTTGAGAACTACAAAATAAAACAATGTTGATATTCCATCTCACCAAAGAAAGAATGATTAACATTCAAAATGCAACTGATAACAAATGCTTGAGGGGCTGTGGGGAAAAAGGAATGTTTCTCCATTGTTGGTTGGCATATAATTTGGTATAATCACTATGGAAATTAATATTGAGATTCCTCAAGAAATTAGAATTAGAAGTTCCACTCAACCCAGTTATTCCCCTTTTGGATGTTTTTTCCAGAAAAGTTAAAAACATCATATCACAATGATATATTAGTGCCCCTGTGTTTATAGCATTATAATTTGTCATAGCTAAATCTAATAATTTGTCATAGCTAAATCAGCTGATGAATGAATAAAAATATGTATTATTTTTATATAATTGAGTATTACTTAGCTATAAAAAATAAACTTATGGATTTTTCACTAAATAGGTATAGCTAGATCACACTCATAAGTGAAATGTCACACCCACATGTGTAAATATCATATTGTCTCACTAGTGTAAGAGCCTAGAAGAGTTATTAACATCTGAAATGTAAAATAGATACTGTGAAAGGGAAAGAAACTGTTCAAAAGAAGGAGCAATTGTGATGAGGGTAGGAGGATAGAAAGAAAGAAGGCAGGGAAAAACATATAGGTATATACACAATATAGTTTGGATAATTGTAGTGTTAATTTTTGCTCATGTATTGAAAGGAGAAATTAATACCTATTTTTTTCTCTCTCTACTTTCTAATTTAGATCAATTTTGCAAGCTTTTATCTGGTAACCTGAACAACTAATCTAAAGACAACAACATGCAATATACAAGCATTGTTGAATTCTTTTAATCTTGTTTGGTTAAATTCTATATCATTTCAATTTTTTTACTATTTTTATTCTCTTTAAAAATAATATAAAACAAAAATGAGAAACTAAAGCTATATTTTCTAGCAAATTAGTGTCAGTTGCATGATATAATGTTAGAATTATAATAATTTGAGGGAATATATTTGAAACTTATAAGAGTCAGCCATGAAGCAAATAAAAGGAATGGTATCTGTCTAAATAATTCTAGAAGCCACAGTACTTAGCAAAAGAAAAACAAAAAGAGAAAATCATTAGAAAATTTACAATTTTTTTTACATATCCAGGGTTTTAACAGTTTAATGATAAATACTGAAAATCTAAGTGAATCATGTTCAATTATTGGAAGATGTATGCTGGATTCATTAATACCTTAAATACTGAAATTAAGATACATTTGTTTCATATAGATATGTCCTCATTGAAATGAATATTGAATAAATATCATAACCTATACTAAATAAATATCATAACCTATACCAGCATGTGTATTCTAACCTTGGAAACAGGAGATCTGAGTCTTCCTCTCAATATTCCACTCTCAAATTGATGAGTGATTTTGATCATGTCAACTTAGTATTATTTATCCATATAAGGTCTAAATTCTTTAATACCAGGGTATAAAGTCTGTATTGTCTAGCACATATAGCCACAATTAATTACCTCATTTTGCAACATGTACCATTTTTCCTTTTGCTTGCACATTTTTTAATTCAGTATTTTTATTTTCAATTTAAATTTTTGAAATAAAACTGTTCCTTACCAGGAACACATTTTCCCATGTGTCTCCTTCACTCTTTAAGGCATACTTTCAATTCTTTAATACTTAACCAGGATTCTGGATTACTTTATCAAAGAGTTTGTTCTTTTGGGAGACAAAATAAATGTTGCAAACATCCTTGCCTCCTGACAAGACAGGTGATGCCATGTATCATGCTGGGCTCAATGAAGACATTTACATAGAGGGGATAAATAACCTCTTCCCCGTTTTTCCCATGACATGCCAATTTTACTTGTATTTCCATGACAACTTGTCACCCACAGTAGGTACCTGATTTTTTTTAAATGAAAGAGACAGGAAGAGTGGACTCTGGAAATTGCCTCTTTCTGTTATTCTTGATGACCTGTGATATCATACCAGTGTTATTTTAACTCATTGTCACCACCTCATCAACAAGAATCTTGCAAAGTGTTTCCAAGCAGGAGAAGTTTTTATCAGCTCTGATCTTAAACTGAAGGTTTTCTTTTTAATTTTTCACCATAGTGTAGATTGATACATACATCAGACTTCTAAGGCATAAAGCCCACCTATTTGTACATTTGAAAGCTCCCCAAATTCACAGATAAGGGGAAGCAGAGCTTGTCGGAGTTAAAGGAGTCTTACAAAGGACGAATATCAACACTCTCCCAACTGAGAGAACTAGCAAACTTGGTTCTATAGTTATGAGGTCCCTTTCACATTTGCACTTGCCAGATGAAAATGTAAGTTTTAGCGAAGTTTTTATTCTCACCAGACAGAACTGAAATTTGATGTTTAAAGTGTAGAACTCAGGGCTAGTGAGATAGCTCAGAGGACTAAGTGTCTGTTCAAGCAATGCAGGGACCAGGATTCAATCCTTGGCAGCACATGCCATGCTAGTCCCACTCCTGGGTGTGCTGAGTTGGCCACTGAAAGTGGGCATAGTGGCGCACACCTGTAATCCCAGTGCTGGGAAGGCTGAAAACAGGTTTACCATGAGTCCAAGCTGTGCACTGAGACCCTATATCAAATAAAGAAGGAAAGAGAGAGAGAGAGAGAGAGAGAGAGAGAAAGAACTCCTTATCTCTTTAGGCTGAGAGGAAAATAATTTGGGAAAAACAGCAGGTCTTAATTTTGACAGGACACTAGTGGTTTTTAAAATGTAACAATGTCCTATTTTGTATATTATCAAATATACTGATCTACTGAGCACATTTCACAGAAACATATACACTCCATTATTATGTATATTATTGTAATAGCTTATATCTAGATGCCCTCCCAAAGCCTCATGTACTCATACCTGGAAGTGTTGGTAGGCAGCTCCTAACAGTAGGATTAAATTGTGTTAGTGGAGGTAAGGCTGTGACACCAGGATTAAGGAAGCCCATCTTGGGTGTGACTGACATCCCCCAAAAGGTGGATAGCCTGAAAGGGAAATGAGGGAGAGGGAGGCCTGCTGCTTCTGCTGCTGTTGTTGTCAGCTGTTTGCTGTCCTCTGCCTGTCTTTCTTTGCAATGAACTAATTCTCCCTTGTGATGCCCCTCTGCTGTGCAACCTGCCTTGGAGCAAGCTGACTATGTACTAAAACCTCTACAAGTTATGAGCTGAAATTACCATTTCTGCCTTTAACTTTGGATGTTGGGTGTTTTGTCACAGCAAGTAGAAAAGTAGCTAAACAAATTATTTAGCCTATCTGTGTCCTTTCTTCATCTCTAAGTGTTTATAATGGTATATACCTTATTAGCCAACTGTGAAAAATAATAATTTAAGTAAAATGAGTTCTTAGAACAATCACCAAATAAAAGATTTGTATTGTTATCTCCCTTATCATTAATACTTTCTCCAATTTTTCTTTCATTCAGAAAATTCTGAGAGGTTTGGCAGTGTGTTCAGTGTGTACTGTACATGGAACTTAGTTTCAGCAAAGTGAAAATTAAGGGTTTTAAGAGCAGGAATAATGGCTTTCTCATCCCTATATCTTCAGTGCAGCCTCTGGGTGAACACTAAAGGGTGCTTAGTGATTATGTTTCAAACAACTGAATGACCCAACAAATCAAGTCATATCATGGAAACAAATTCAGGCGTATCAGGAAGCAATTATCAAAATGTATCAAGATAAAGACTGGATAACAGAACTATTACTTTTCCTAATTAAAATGAATTGGTGAGTCAAAGGAAACTAAAAACAATACAAATTTAAAGTTTCATTTTCAGCACATTGTTGGAGACATGTTTAAAAGTAACACATTTTTGCATCTCATGATTTTGGAGTGGGCTAGGTAGTATTCTAACACCTCAAGACATATAAGTCTCCAAAGAAGTTTTTTATTACAATAAATGAACCTAGAGAAAGTGTAGTCTATTCTTAATAACATGGAACCATAATTGAAAATGTAGCTACTATATGGTTAAATGAAAAAAAAAAATGAGAAAGGAGTGTGCTCGTTACCTTCAACTTCAATATAGTTGAAGCAAAATATCTGATGCCCAGAAGTAAGGAGGGAAAGGTTTGTTTGGCTTTGTAGTTTGTGAATGTTTCAGTATATAATCAGCTGGCTCTAAGGCATGGTGACATGGTAAGGGGCACCATTTCAAAGTGGCAGAAAACAGAAAAAGCAACAAGACCAAAAGGGGGAAAACAAGCCTTTTTCCTGCTTTACATATGTAAGAAGGCTACCTCCACCCACGGAGGGCCTAGCACTCTCACTGTCTCCTCTCCCTCCTCTTGCACAGGATGAGGATGCTTACAAGTGAGGATCCTGTTCCCCTGCTGAGTTTAACTTCTAAACTTCTCAAGTTGACAGAGTATATCAACCACTACAGGAAAAATGTTAGAGAGCTGAATTTTGAAATGTAAAAATCTATACACTGCTCCAAGAGGCATAAAATAATGAAGACTCTATGTCTTCATAATTATGCCAAAGAGAAAGTTATGAATTATGTCTTGATGTACCCCCACCAAAGCCTTAAGTGGTAAGAGGCAGAGTGTCTCAGAGTTGGCTGGATCTAGGGTATGTGATGCTATAATTAATTATGTGATGCTGAGATTAAAGCTGTGTGACTACTAATTTTGTCTACTGATTGCTTTGGCATACTTCGGGGTTTGGACAATAGGAAGGCCCATGTCAGGTGTAGGTAGCCCCACCTAACGTTCAGGTAGCCTGAAAGGGATAAAAGGAATAACCAAGCTAGTGCTGCCACTGCTGCTGCTGCTTCACTGCTTCATTAATTTGCTGCCTTTTGCCTGCCATGTACATTTTCTGCTCATAAATGTTCCTCTGCCCTTGCACCTTGCCTTAGAGTCAGGTAATAGTGAACTGAAATTCCTATATGAGCCAAGAATGAATCTTACCTTCTTTAACTTTTGGAGGTGGGTATTTTGTCTTAGCAATATAAAAGATAACTGAGATAGGAAAAATGTGAGCTGGAAAGAATCCTAGTCAGAGAAAACATGGAAGTAGAGATAAAAAATATCTCACTGTCCCAAAGGAGCAAGGAACAAAAGAACAGGGCCTACAGAATCAAACACTGACAACTGTAATGCAGGCAAGCTGGCTTGAAGGTCACAGCAAACTGCAGATGACAGTGCTTCTTTGGAGCAGCCCTGCCTGTTCTTTGATCCTGAACCTGGACATGACTGATTAGTCTTCTGTAAACTTAGAGCTTGATGAATGCCGGAAGACAAGATAGGTAAGTAGCTTGTTTTCACAAAAGTTAATCATGCACATTCTTCAGCCTGTTTGTAGTCTTATTAAACAGGAGGAGTTTCTGTGGCTCAGGACTCACTCAGGAGGGACAAAGCTTGTGGTCCTCAGTAGCTACATTAATCCAATTTTCTCATTGTTTCTTTCAGCTCTGACTGATTCTTTTCAACATATAGAATACGTATCAGTACACTTAATGAAAGAGAAGAGAAGAGATATATAACCCACCAGAGTGTATAACAGACAGGTATGGAAAACAACATAGAAAAAAAGGAAAAATGTAGTAAACGATTGTGGTGATAAGAAAAGTCAGCGATTGGTTTTGCATTTAAATTCTGGCTCTACCACTTACCTGAACAGTCATCAAAGTTTGCCGATTGACTTTAAAGTTGGCTTAGTAGAAGGATTACAAATTTTAGCTGCCTGGCAACTTAGCAAGCACAGCCTCACCAGAAATATGGGGGATGTAACTCAGGTCAGAGAAAAAGCCAAGGGTCTGGTACTCACTAATACACACACACACACACACACACACACACACACACAAAAAAAAAAAAAAGCATAGGACCTAAGATATATATTTGCAATATTTAAGTATTTGTTGTTTTAGTACCTTAAATATTATAGGAAACAAATATATCTGTTCAAGTTGAGTTACCTAGATAATGTTTACTCATTGAACATACGTTCAACTATTAAATATTTGCTAGTGTTCAGTGTACATTTATATGTGTATAATTATTTGACAATACACAGAGTCTTTCTTAACCAAACTGCCCAATAATTAAAGTTATTTTAGTTTATACTAACTTTATGCTTCTCATATTAACAGTGCTCAACCAAAGACTAATGATGTTAGTAATGAAATTAGCTGTAGCATTTACAAAAACAAAATGTTTTATTTTAAAGAAAATAAAAATAAGTTTTAAAAGTTATAAATGATTCAAAATTTCAAAAAACAAGGAGATAGAGGAATAAAAACAGAAAAAGTGTTTTTCCTAATTTTTCAATTACATGATAACTAGAAGAGAGCATGGCCCTCTTTAAGAGAATTTAAATTTTCTCAGACTCTACAATTTTGTCAGTAACACTTTATGAATATGTTCCAGTAACACTTTGATCTTGAAAACTAGATCAAGTTACCCATTATATATAAATGACTATATATATAAACCTGTGTAAACATTTTATATTTCTTTTTTTATGTATTTAGAACAGGATCTACAGGGTCTAGAGGGTCTCACTACATAGATTGGACTCATAGTGATTCTCCTATTTTCAGCCTCCCAAGTGCTACAGACATGCACCACCATGCCCAGTCTAAATCACTGTCTCAGGATGCAAACTTTTTCAATAGACTCCTCTAGTAAATATGGCTTCATGAACTATAGCAGTCTGCCACTGTACAGTAAGAACAGCTACAATCTTCTACTATGAGTAACTACTACAAAGACAACAATATGCAATGTATTAATTATTGTAACTGTCCTAACAACCTATTTTGAAACTGTCTCATTGCTACTTCTTTGTCAAGAAAATTTATATAAAAAAGCATATGACTGTGTCTAAGTGCTACTGTGCAGAACAAGTGACAGGTTGGATTTCAGGGTCTGCATTTATATGGACGTGTGCTTTCAACACCTAATTTCATTGCATCCAGTGCAGCACCTGCCACATTTGAGATGAAATCAGGAGTCATTTTAAGAAGGGATTACTCAAGACAGGCACAAAACATGTACATCTCAGTGTTTCTGAGGTCACCCTACCACAGTGACTGGGGCAAAAAAAACAGAAGGGACAGTCTTAGAGATGGTGTAAACATCTTAAGAAATTTAAGTTCTGGTGTGGAAGGACACAGGTTGAGCAGCCAGACATAACATGCAGGTTTCAGAAGGGTCTGGGTCTGCAAGTGCCTGCAGGAAGTCCAGTTACCTGCACACCTGACACCCTCCCACACACATTCTGTTGCTCACATCTAACATGGAGCTAATATATCTGTTTGCTTTCTCCAACTGCCAAAGTGACCAAGGATACACCTCAGATTTTATGTTTGCCCACAGTCGGGGAATGGGGGGCTATTGAAAGAGCAGTCTCTGGAGTACAATGGTGCACTTCACAAACACAAGGGTCATAAAGCTAGACAGTAGAAGTCCTTACTTGGGAAAATGAGAGCAACTGGTATGAGTACAGGCCAGCTGCAGACAACAATGCCTGATCACATTGCGTAGAAAAGGCTTAGGACTCAGCATTCACAACCAAAACATAGCTGTGGAAACAAGACATGGTCGTAGTAATGACTCGCTGTCTTTTCCCTATACCTGATAGATTTTAATACTGCAGACTGAAAAGATACTATTCATCCAAAAACATGGAGGAATGCTTCTTACTCATTTACCTTTCTTTTCTTTTCTTTTTTCTTTTTGGCGGAACCGGGAATTGAACTCAGGCCCTTGCACTTGCCAGGGAAGCGTTTATTCCACTGAGCCATCTCCCTGGCTCCTACCTTTCCTTTTTTTTTTTGTTTTTTTTTGTTTTTTTTGTTTTGGGAGTTGGTGGGTATTCTTTTTAGTTTTCTTTTTCTCTGTCACTTTTTTGTTTTTATATTACTTATAACTAATTCTATTAATGTTATTTTATTCCATCAAAGGATGCTTTGTCTCACTTCTCTCTTCCTCATTTTCTTTATGTTATAATTTTAACTTTTCATTTTCTTCTTCTCTTACACCCCCTTCATGTTATTGTTGCTATTAAGTTTGATTAACAACCAGATAGCTAGCTGATCCCAAATTATTATTGTTGAATTATTTTCTATTGTTCATGATGGTGTAGTCATTCTATCTAGTAGTTATTTACTGTTTGTTAGTATATAGTTTGTAATTTTGTCTGTATCACAACTACAGATCTATTTATTTTCCCAATGTTGGTATAATGATAGTTGTGTTTTTTTGTTTTTTGTTTTTTTTTTGTTTTTTTTTGCGGAACCAGGGTTTGAACTCAAGCCCTTGCGCTTGCCAGGGAAGCGCTTATTCTACTGAGCCATCTCCCCAGCCCCAGTTGTGTGGTTTTTAAAATTTAATTTAATTTTACTTTGAAGAGTAAAATCAAAACCAAAACCAAAAATAAATAGCAGAAACAAAGACAGAAACAGCATAACATACTACAATACATATGTCACAGATTTTGAAATCAAGAACAGCTAATTAATAATGGCTGTTATATAATATATTTTTATTGTCAAATCTGTTGTTCAGTCACATGCCTGCTAGTCCTAGGGATAACCCACTACTATTATGGATTACTGGACTATATTGGATTATTTTGCTGAATTCACACACCTACGATATTTAAATGGCAAGGGAATATCCATCTCTGACAAAACCAAGCAGAAAAAGGGTATACAAATGAAGGACAATTTTATATCTGTGTACACAATATAGTTAAGATAGGTATATAGGTACTTACTCTTAATTCAATGAGAAGACAGATTTGTACTAATATTGTATGGACAGGATATGATGTCTGCATTTTGTACTATGAATAACCACTACAGTGACAACAATATACAATGCATTAATTATTGAAACTGTCCTACTAAACAATTTTGGAACTGTCTCATTGATATTTGTTTCTCAATAAAATTAATTTAAAAAATAAAAAAGTAAATGACAGTTAAAATGAAAAAAATCTGTTGCTCAGATTAACAGATACAGTTATGCAACATTGGACAAATAATTTCATATTAACGCTTGCATCAATAAATCTTAATTTTTTCTTGTGTTTTTTATTTAAAAATATTTTAATGAGTATAGTAATTGATAAAACATCAGAAACATTTAGACCAATATGAGGGGCATTCAACCATGGTTTTTGTAGTACACATTGCTGTCCTCTATGTAGTTGTTCAGATCTCAGATACCAGCATACAGAGCTAATCAAGGTGATAATTCTAAACATTAATTGCTATTTTCAAGAAAACTGATAGAAATTATTAGTACAATCATCTCAGCCATCCTGTATATGTACTTGCATATTTTTCTGCCTTTTTTTTTCTTGTCTTTTCTCTCATGTTAATCAGCTATAAAGAAAAACAAACTTGAAGCCTTTATAGTTAAATGGATGCAACTGGAGGCTATATTCCATATGTGAACTAACTCAGACCCACATGTGTAAATATCATATTGTTTCCATAGCATAAAAACCTGAAAGAATAGTGAAAATATGAAAGGTATAATAGATGTAGTAAAATGGAAAGAAACTGAACCTAAGGATTAAGCAATGAAAAGTCTCGGTTTTTATAGCATATCAATATCCAGTTCTTCTCTGACTCTAACTGCTACAGAATTTATTGCTATTATCAGAGTGGCAGAGCTGTTGCTACTAGTTGATTTTTATTGTAATGTAACATCTAGTTTTCTTTGTGTCAACAGCAGTGCAGTTCACTTAGAGAGACCTTGGTGGTAGACCAAGAGTACTGCAACCTTCTCCCCAAATTAACAGACAGTAGGATCTAAGGCAGAGGCAAAATCCTATCTTGAGGCACACTCAGAGTGATCACTGAAAAGCAGACAATGACTGAAGAGCACTCCATATCCTCAAAAAAGTTTTTCCAATATACTTGGCCTCCAACCCTTAGACACACACACACACGCGCGCGTGCACGCGCGCGCGCTCATGTGCGCGCACACTGTAGAAATATAAGAAAATAAGTCAACAAAATACCTCCAAATTTGATATATTTATTGATGGGTTGGTAATAAAAAGAAAAAAACCTCCTGATTTATATGAAATGAAAAAAGAGGAGACCCCCCCCCCAAAAAAAAAGATCAACAAGCTGTTCAGCTGGCTCAAAGATGATATTACACAAAATTGAGTCAATATGCAAAAAGATCAGTAAGTTTACAGAAGACACTAATAAAAAGCTAGCTGAACAAACACAACAATGTAAAACACGAACTGTCAGTTAAGCAAAGAATTAACATCCATTAGAACTTACAGAACATAAAACAAAGACATAGAAAAGTCTATTAAAAATATAGGCAATAAAAGCAACCAATGTGCAATGAAGCAGACAGAGGAGGCCACATACACAGTGATACCTTAAAATTAAGAAAGAAACATTGAACTCTATCCAGCAGTTGCTAGATGAAGCAAAGAAAGCAAAGAAAGGGAACTAGTGAAAATCAGAAAACAGTGTTAATGACACAAAAAGAAGAGGAAGAGGAAGAGCAGAAAAAGAACTACTGCACTGAAATCTTGCATCAGTGCATATCCGGCCTTTGAGAGCAGCAGACCTTTGAGAAAAGTGATAATCAGCCACACAAAATCTCCATCCAACTAATTAATGACTTCATATAATTGCTAGGTGTAGGCCATAGAAAAACTGAAATTTTTAAAGAGGAAATATTAAGTTAAAAATTAGAGAACACAATGAGAGAAGTAATGCTATTATCTCAGTTTTCTAAAAATTATTTGACATAAGCACAAGCAATATTAATACTTAAGAACCAAGTATTAGGGGCCAGGGAGATGGCTCAGTGGAATAAGCGCTTCCCTGGCAAGTGCAAGGGCCTGAGTTCAATCCCCGGTTCCGCCAAAAAAAAAAAGAACCAAGTATTATGCAATAGTAAATTTAGCAAGCAGAATGATTGGTTAAATTTTAGAAGTGTGTGGTGGACCAATTGTGTGTGTGTGTGTGTGTGTGTGTGTGTGCAGGATTAATACTTTCTTGTCTTTCAATGCATATTAATTAAGCTGATACAGCTTTCTCAACATTTGAAATATATGACCTTTATTTTTATTCTTTTCTATAGATGTTACTGTGAAATCATAAATATGAAGAGATAGAAAAATTAAAATCAAGGGACTGGGGAGATTGCTCAGTGGAATAAGTGCTTCCCTGACAAGCACAAGGGCCTGAGTTCAATCCCCGGTTCCACCACAAAAAAAAAAAAAAAAAAAAAAAAATCAATTTTTGAAGACTCAAAGGCTGGCAGAGTCTGTAAGTCTTCCTCTTCTTCTTGTTCTTGTTCTTCTTGTTCTTCTTCTCCTTCTTCTCCTTCTCCTTCTTCTCCGTCTTCTCTGTCTTCTCTGTCTTCTCCGTCTTCTCCATCTCCGTCTCAGTCTCCGTCTCGGTCTCCGTCTCCCTCTCCGTCTTCTGCTCCTGCTTCTGCTTCAGAGAAAAATATAAATAAAAATAATGGTGTAGGACCAGAGATATAACTCAGAAGCATAAATGCCTGGCTGGTAAGTGGAAGGGCATGAGTTTGATCCCCAGTATAAAAAATAAAATAAAATTTTTAGAAAAGATTGTAGAAGAGTAACGATGTTTAGCACATTCTGTATCATTACCTTCGAAGTAGTTACTTATACTATAAGACATAGGAATGAAAACTTGATCAAGCAATTTTGCATATACCTTTCCTTTGAATGAACTAAAAACAATTAATAGCATTACTATTTTAGCTATCTTGTGAGTGCATATAGCTATAAAGAAGGATAACTTTGAGAGATTTATAGGGAAACAGTTGTAACTTGAATTCATAACTGTAAGTGAAATAAATCTGTTTCACATGTGAGACATCATATGTTGTTCCTCATGTGAGGAGTTGAAAGAGAAAAAACACACAAAATATACAATAAATATTGTTAGGTGGGAAGAGAATGTTCAAAAAGAAAGAGAAACTGGAATGGGGAAGGGAGAACAGAAGGGAAAGGAAAAACATATATATATATATATATATATATATATATATATATTATTCTGGGGTGTCAATTTGGTTTGGTCTGTCTGAGGACCTATATCTAATTGTTTTCATGTTGTATAAATGTATATAAATGTGCAGATAAATGATGGCTCCCAGAAAATATATCCATATCTTAACACTCAGAATATGTGAACTAGATCTTATTTGGGGACAAGGTCCTTGAAAATGTAATTAAGGATTTGAGGATCTTAGATCATCAAATACAATCTGGATGTGACTCAAACACAGTGAAAAATGAAAAAGACAGAAGTACTGAAAAAGGAGAAACTGAAATTTTGCTGTGGCAAGACAAGAAATATCTGGTAATAAGAAGTTGAAACAGGCGGAAGAAGAAAAGAGCCAAGTATATGAATAATCAGGACCTTCTAGGCACGGATTATGAGATTTAAGCCCAGAAAAGAGGTGAAGAAAACCCAAACAACAGAAGAGACCAGATGGGTCAAAGTGTAATACCTGTAGAACAATATGGGATAATTGCAGAGGACAATGTACAAAATCTACATGTATATCAAGTTTTATTTACCTCTATAGCCTTAAATTTGAAAGATGGTACAAATTTTAGTATAACTTTCTTCTATTGAGCAATATTAAGATTAAATTTATATAGATCACTATGATAAATCTCCATAATATCCAATATAATATTCATTTTACTCAAGGTGGTTATTAATAATGATATTAAATTATGCTATTTTTCTGTCACTGTTATAATATACTTGAGTCAGATAATTTATAAGAAAACTATAGAAAATAAATACATTAGTGAAATAGTTTTAAAACTGTTAAAGTGTTGTTAATGTGATGAATTTCTAACTGCACTTTGGACACGGGGCTGGCTTGCTGATCTTGCATCTTTTAGGCTCTTTGAAGGAATGATTTAAGGCTGGAGTGATTGTGCGTGTGTGTAATCCCAGCCCTTGAGGGCCTGAGGCAGGAAGATTGCTGTGTGTTCAAGGCAAGCTTGAGTTATACAGAAGGTTCAAGGTTACCTGAACTATGTTGTGATACTCTACCTCAAAGAACAGTGAAGAAGTGATTCAATAGTTGCTGCTAAGTTTCAGAAGCTGTATAGAAGAAACACAAGTATGCTGTTTGTTCCTTTGGTAATGTTTTTAGAATATGATGATAAATGTGGAAATGTTTTCCTACTTTATTTGAATTTTTCTTGAGTTCTAACCTCATGTAATTAAATTTCTCTTGTCGTCTTCTCTTGGTGGTCATTAACGAAGGCATATTAAATTAGCATGCTAAAAATCAATCATTTTATGACACTTTAGCCACAGTTTGGCCTTCTCAGTATAGTGAGTTTTAAATAATGGCACTCAGGGTTGGGGAGATAGCTCAGAAGTATAAGTACCTACCTTATAAGCACAAGGTCCTGAGTTTGATTCCCAGTACCAATAAATAAATAAATAAATAAGCAGGTAAATGGTAGCTCCCAGAAAATATATCCATATCTTTTTTTCCATAATTTTATTGATAAACAAATACCAGTGAGACAATTCCATATCAAATTGGTAGGACAGTTTCAATAATTAACACATTGCATACATTCTTCATGGTGGTTAATTGCTGTACAAGATGTGGACATGATAATATATCCATATCTTAGCACTCGGAATATGTGAACTAGATCTTATTTGGGAAAAAAGTCCTTGGAAATGTAATTAAGGAGTTGAGGATCTTAGTTCACCAAATAAAATCCAGGTGTGACTCAAATGCAGTGAGAAATGAAAAAGATAGATGTTCTGATAAAGGAGAAATTGAAATTTTGCTGGGGCAAGACAAGAAACATCTGGTCATAAGAAGCTGAAACAGGCAAGGAGAGGTTCTCCACAAAAGTTCCAGAGGAAGTGTGGGCCTGCTGACACTTTGGTTTTGTACTTCTGGCCTCCAGGGTTGAGAGAAAATAAATTTCTGTTGTCTTGAGACATGTGGTTCGTGGTAATTTGTTCTAGCATTCTGAAGAAACTAATATAACCTTTGTTCTGTATATGTCTCAAGGAGCTGATATTTATATATTTTTCATATTTATCTCACATTTCATCACAAATTTTGCTTGATTTTACCTTCTAATTATCTTCACATCTCTTCAATTTCCTCTACATCCACCATTCATGAACTGTTAACTTCTAACTGGAATATTATCATGCATAGCTAATTTCTGACCTTTAGTCTGCACATCAAACTCTTCTGCTTGAAGCTGGCAATCTTATCTCTGAGAATAGGTAGGATCACACTTCCTCTTGTCTCTTAAACTACCATCAGTAGCCCACTGCAATTAGGATTAAAACAAATTTACATTTTAGTATCTGCAAAAGTGACATAGTCCCATTTTTAAATACTTTGCCTCATTATTTTTCTTTAATAAAACACATTTGAAGAACAGTTTTATGTTGATAGAAAATATGGATTTAAGATATAGAGCTGTCATGTATTCTCTTACCCTGTCACAATTATTTCTATTATATATTTTTTGTATTATTGTCATGTTTTGAATAATGAAACACTATTATTAACAAAAATTCATACCTTAGCTGTGGATAGATAGATAGATAGATAGATAGATAGATAGATAGATAGATAGATAGATTGATTGAATTCAGAGCACTCTACCACTGAACTACATTCCTAGGCTTTTTATTTTTTGTTTTGAGATTAGCTCATCCTAAACTACAGTGTACAAGTTGACCTCAAACTTGCTAAGCTCCTGCCTCAATTCTGAGCAGCTAGAAACAAAGACATGTGTCACTGAGCCCAACATGGTTGATTCTTTGTGATAATACATTTGAAGTGATTTTAGCAAATGCATAATATCATCTGCCAAAATTTACACTATCACACAGAGCAGTTATAGTACCCTAAACAGCTCCTATACTGAACTTTTATGACTCCTCCTTCCTCTCAATGTTGGCAACCACTAATGTCTGTAGCACCTCCTGGTTTCCTCTTTTTCAAGATATCATAGGGTTAGAGTAACACATTATGTGACTTTTACAAAATGACTTGTCTTGGTGTAATTGTTTGTACATTGTGCCAACTTGAGAAGTCTAGAAACTTTACTAAGTAACTCAGCAGTTCTACATCCTGGGTCTAGAGGACTTATCCTTACCACTCTAGGATGCTGTTCATTATGTCAACTTGACAAGTTCAAAAGTTTAAGTGATTCAGCAGGGAGCTAGGGTCCTCACTTTGTAAACATTCTCAGCCTGTTCAAAAGGAGTGTTCAGAGATGCTGTGGGTGTAAAGGACCCACCTTCCCAGGACATGGGGTAGCCTACTTGCAATATAAGGGAGGAAATCAACTTACTCTTCTACCCCTTTTAGCTCTTGTAGCTCTTCTGTCTTTTGCCATCTTGAACTGTTGCCCCTGTGTCATAAAAGGAAAGAGCTTTTCTGCCTTGGAAAGAGCTGAGTACGGACCGAAACCTCCACAAACAGTGAGATACTAAACCTTTCCTGCCTTATTACTGAACATCAAGTATTTTGACTTAGCAATGAGAGATGGCTGAGACACTTACAATATACATATATATTTTGTCCATATTTTTTTTTTTTTTTTTTTTGTGTGTGTGTGTGTGTGTGTATTTGGTGCAGGGTCTCACTATGCAGCTCGGACTCATAGTGATCCTCTTGTTTTCAGCCTCCACAGTGCTGGGATTACAATTATGAGCCACCACGCCCAGAATCAGTGGACACTTTAGTGCAACTGGGGATGGGGCTGGCTTGGTATGTGGTGCTGGGGATCAAACCCCAGTCCCTGGGTTTGCCTAAGCAGGTGTTCAGTCTGCTGAGCTATCTCACTGGATCTCATATGGGTTTTTTTTTTGTTTGTTTGTTTGTTTTATTTTTAGGGAAAGAATTTGCCCATATGGTTTTGTGCCTTACTAGCTCAGTGCTGCCTGTCACTCAAGAATATTCTACCATATGATGTACTAAGTCTGTTTTCTCCATTCACCTGATAAAGGCCATGTTGACTGGTTCCAACTTTGAACAATTATAAATAAATCTAATTTTAAATAAATTTAAAACTATTCTTATAAATTCTTTATTTGAACTTCGTTTCCAGCAGAAATAAATATACCAGACATAATTCCTCTATCAGATAGTAAGACATATTTAGTTTTGCAATAAACTTCCAGAATGTGTTCCACTGTTAAAAGATGCTGCTATTTTGCATTTATACAAACAGTAAATCAGAATTTCTGTTTCCTTGAAAATTTGTTAGTATTTTGCCTTGTCAGTATTTTGGATTATAAGTAATACATGTGTGTAATATCTCACTTTTTAAGATTTCCAATTCCTAAAATTGCAGAATATTAACCTTATGATGTCCTTATTTTCCATCAGTCTTCTTTAGTGAAATTTATAATCAGTTATTTTACACATTTGGAAATGGTTTTATTTTCTAATTGTTGAGTTTTGGAATTCTTTGTATATTTTAGATAAAATAGTTTGCCAGGCACATATTTTCTTTCTTTGTTTTTTAATTTTCTTTCTTTTCTTTTTCTTTTTTCTTTCTTTTTTTTTTTTTTGTGGAACCAGCAGAGATAGAACTCAGGCCTTGTACTTGCCACTTGCCAGACAAGAACTTATTCTACTGAGCCATCTACCAGGCCCCGGGCACATATTTTCAAATACTTTTTAACCAATCTTTACTTTAAGATTTTGTTATCTTAACATCTGTCAGAGTAAAACATTAGAGTTCATGATTTTCTTTTTGTCATTAAACATGCATTTGATGTGCTATCGAAAACGTATGCACCCACGTCAGGGTCACTTAGACTTTCTCCATTATTATTTTCTAGCCTCCTCATAATTTTGTTTAATAAATTTAGCTTCATGATCCATTTGAGCTAATTTTTGTGAAAAGTATATATTTTAAATCTTGGTTTAGATTTAACATGAATGTATAGTTCTCCCAACACCATTTATTGTAAAGATTATTCTTTAGCTCATGAATTGTCTATATTCTTTGATAAGATTAATGGGTTTTACTTGGGGATCCTTCTATTTCTTTGCATTCATCAGTTTGTCTCTTCTTTCAACACTGCTGCCTACATGATTGCTATGCCTGGGCACAAGGTCCTGGAGTCCGGTACTGTCTCTCTTCAAGCTTTGCTTTCTCTTACTGTCTTGTCTGTCCTTGGCATATTGTTTCCCCACATAAAGTTTGGTGTCCTTTGATTTTTCACAAAAAAAAAATCTTGTGTTTGTGTTGTCTCTTTTTTCGGACACCTTAGCCCACCGTGAGCGCAGGGCTGGCACAGCATATGGTGCCGGGGATCAAACCATGGTCCCATGCGCCTGCTTAAGATTGCCTAAGAAGGTGCTTTAGACCACTGAGCCATCTCACCTGGCCGTGTGTGTGTGTGTGTGTGTGTGTGTGTGTGTGTGTGTGTCTGAAAACTCAGTTGGGAGGAACTGATATTACGACAGTCTTGAGCCTGCCTAATTGTTAATATACAATAGGTCTCCATTTATTTAGAACTTTTATTTAGTTATAGTTCCCAATGTAAATGTATGTATTTTGTAAATATATGTGCATCTCATTATCTGTGTGCTGATATAAGCAGAGTGTTAATTTTTAAGTTCTAATTCTATTTTTTTCTGATACAAAGAAATAATACAAAGAAATTGAGCTAGAAATTCAATGTACTTAAGCTTCTGGGTTCAAAACACCTAAGTATGAATTGCTTTCTATTCTGTTCTCTATATAAACATGTTAGCTATGACACAATCTTATTTCTTCCTTCCTGAACCACATGTTTTTTTTTTTCCTTTTTCAAATCTTATTGTGTTAAGTGGGATTTATGATATTCAATAGAAATCATGAGCGAAGCTGTCTTTGTTCTTAGGGAAAAACATTTACTTATGTGTCATTAAACATGATGGTACTATAGTTTTGTGAAAAATTTTTTTTAGTAGATTAAGGAAAGTCTCTTCTATTTCTAATTTGCTGAAAGTTTGTTATGAATGAGTGCTGCATTTTATCAAATGCTTTTCCTGCATCTATTGATGTGACTACCTGAGTTTTCCTTCTTAGCCCAATGAATGGGGGGATTGTTTTGCAAAAGCTGAACCACCCTTTCTATTCTGAGATAAATCCCACTCGGTCATGGTATGTCACCTTTCATTCATTGTTGGGTTAGCGTTGCTAATATTTGGGTGATGATTTTTATGTTAACTTTTATGAGAGATAACATATTTTCTTTTTCTTTTCATATCTTTTGATGTAATATTATAATTCTGGCATGAGTTTACTCCTACTTTCTGGAAAAAAAATTATAATTTGTATAATTTGTTCCTTTCATGAGGGTAGATGGCAGAAGTGAAAACTTCTGAGGCTGGTACTTCCTCTTTTGAAAGTGTGTTCATTTCTTCAACAATTTCCTTAAAGATACTCTTCTATTCAGATAATCTTATTAGTACAAATGGTACCTCTTTAATTTCTGATACTAGTAATTTATGTTTCCTCTTTTTTAATTTGTTAGGTTACTGGAGATGTATCAGTTTTACTATCTTTCTGAAGAATGAGATTTGGATTCATTGATATTCTGTAAATCTTTTTAAACTTTTCCACTAATTTTTAATTTTTAAACTTTTTAAAATCCAGCATTGTTTTGACTTAATTTTTTTCCTTTTTCTCAAATTTCCCAAAGGAAAACCATAGATTTTAGAACTTTGTTCTTTCATAAGGTGTACCCTCAGTAGTTTAAATTTCTTTCTAAACACTGCTTTGTGCTACATGCATCATTAAATTGGATTTCCACAATAATTTTGTTCAAATGGCTTTCAGTTTATCTTGAGACATTTTCAATTATCCAGTTTCATTGATCCTATTGTTACATTGTTAAATCATCTAATATCTGGCAATTTTTAAAATCAATTTATGTTGTTGATTTATATTTTAATTTCTTTGTAGTCTGACATACTTCTTTATGTGATCTTTAATGTTTTAAGAATTTTAAAATGTATTGTATTTTCCAGAATGTTATCTATTTAAAAAGAGCTTCATGTCAATGAATAGGGAATGTGTACAGTATTGTGGTGTTAGATTAAGTATTCTATAAATACTTAGGATCTGGATGAACAACCATGTTTTTCAAATAACTATGTGTTGGCTGATTTTTCTGCCTCCTGTATCTGTCGGGCTCTGATAGAGTGGGGCTGAAGTCTGTGATTTTAATAGTGATTTTGTCTAATTGTTATTCCAGTTCTGTTCATCTTTACTTCAAATATTTTCATACTTTATTATTAGGTGCTTGCATATTAAGGATTGTCAGACTTTCTTAAAAGGAGGATTCCCCTCCCCTCAGGATGCCTTAAGGGCAAGTCTGGTAAAGCATGACGATCTGGGGATTGAACCACAGAATTCTGAGCCTGACTGCTTTGCTTAGGCAGGCACTTAAACAACTGAGCTAATGGGAGAGCCCCCTTGTGAGACTTCGTTAGAAAGTGATGTTCTTTATCATGTAATTCTGTATGCGGTGACTGATAAAACCTTTATATAAAGTTGGCTTTGTCTAAAACTTATATAGCTATTTCAGCTTTCTTCTTATTTATATTAGCATAGTATAGCTTTCCCCATATCTTTACCCTTAATCTATATATTTACATATAAATATGCTTTCTTCCAGTAAACGTTGTTGAATATTATCTTTTATATGCTGTGATAGTCTCTGTGTTTCATGTGGTGTAACTAGACCATTCATACTTACAGTTTTTGCTAATATTGTGAAAATAATATCTACTATAAATGTAATTTTTGCTGCATTTCCTTTTTTAAAGAAAAAATTATCTTTTCCTCTTTTCTCTATTTAATTTTTATGTACTTGTTTACTGCAATAGTATATGACAACATCAAATCAACCACTTCAACCTTTTTGGGTGTACACTCCACTGACATTAAGTACTCTCACTTTTTATGAATGTATCTCAAACATCACCAGCATCCACTGTCAGACTTTTAAATGTTCTTTATTTTAAAAATTGGGAGACTCAGCCCAGGCCCAGCACATCAGATCCAGCCCAGGCCCAGCGCATGTGTGAGAGAACTTTGGCTCCACTGCACCACCAGACTCAGCATAAAGCCTGATGTGAAACTATCCAGATGACATCCCTGCAGAGAGGCTAGGGGCCAGAGCCATCAGATAATCCAGGAGCAGAACAACTTGCCAGAGGAGCAGAGCAGGTTCACTTCCACAAGCTGCAGCAGGAAGAAGCTGAGCACAGCAGCCAAACCAAAGCCAGGCACATCAGAATGAGTTTAGACTTTGTAGATCCAGATCTGGTAAGCTGAGACACTGTGCTAGACCCACATCTATGAGAGCATCCTCGCTCTTTCTTGACCGAGAGATGGGGCAAAAGGTAACCAGGGTGCACTAGTCTGCCTGGAAGACCCCAGGTACATCAAGGGGAGGTGATCAGACAGAATTTAGGGGAACTAACTTAAATAAAAATTCCCAGTTTAATATCTGCTTAGCTATACAGACATAATGCTTGCTCTTACCATCGAAAATACAAACAAATTAGTTACAAAAGTTTGTCAACTGTTAAATTTCACTACCCATTATTAGTGGTCCTAATTGTAGTTCTGTAAATAGAAAACTTATAATTGCTTTAATCATATAATCTCTCCTGGGTAAGAATTTTGGTAGGTGATAAAGTTATAACTGCACCAAACTCTACACCAAGATTAGAGAACAATGCTATACAAAATGAAAAAGAGAAGAAGCAAAATGCAATCTCAGGCCCTGAGCCCACCCAAAGAAAATGCAGGAGACAATAGCATAGAGCAAACTGGAAATCACACAGCTGAAATCTTTGAATTAATAACATATCAAGTAAAGAAACAACTGCGAATAATTATAGAGGAAATCAGATCAGAAACAACATCTGAAATAAAAAAAAATCTCTGAATTAATATCTGCTGACTTAAACGACTGTAGAAGGGTATAGAGGGAATCAGATCAGACATAATCTCTGAACTAAAAAATGAAAGTATAACTCTAATGAAAAACTTAATAACTGCTACTCAAAAAGACATTGAGAAAAAAATAGAGGAGAATAGATAAAAGATGGAATCCTTGAATGAACCATATAGGAAAGAAATAGATCACATGAAGCAGAGTCAAAGAGATATATAGGAACTTAAAGTCTCAGTCACAAGCTTGCAAAACTTTGAATGAAAGTGAAGTTAGAATTTCAGATCTTGAAAA
Organism: Octodon degus; assembly: GCF_000260255.1. Taxonomy (NCBI): domain Eukaryota; kingdom Metazoa; phylum Chordata; class Mammalia; order Rodentia; family Octodontidae; genus Octodon; species Octodon degus. The sequence goes on along the minus strand of NW_004524946.1, from coordinate 711,924 downwards.
CACCATCACACCTAATGAAAACATAAGAAAAGATCTACTAAAAACAACCAGGATACACTAAAAATTAATTCAACATCTGCAAGGTGATGCAAATATGAACCTGAGACTAATAGGCATCAATGAGAAAGGAGTTTATACAAATGATATAAAAGGAACGTGGGCAGAAGTAATAGTAGAAAACTTTCCAAATGTGGGGAAACAATCTGACATTCAGGTAACCAAGGCATATAGAAGTTCAAATAAAATCAATCCAATTAAAAACACACCCAGACATATAGTACTCAAGATCCCAGAAATCCAGCAGAAGAACAATATGCTAAAAGCTGCTAGAGAAAAGAAACAGATCACATATAAAGGAAAACCCATCAGAATAAAGACAGACTTCTCTTCACAAACCATCAAGTCAAGAAGACAATGGAGCACAATAGTTCAAGTCCTCTATAAAAACAAATTCCAATCCAGAGTACTATCCTCTGCAAAATTTTCTTTCAAGTTTGATGGAGAAGTGAAATACTTCCATGACAAAGAACACCTAAAGAATTTCATGATGACAAAGCCAATCCTACACAAACTAATAAAAGATGTTCTAGAGAGGGCCCAAAATGACCAGAACTCCACAAATGAGAATGGAAAGAACCTATCAAATACTGCAAACAATTAAACACAGCAGAAAAAGGGATAAACAACAGCAGGTAAATAACATGTCAATCATAAGTCAATACATCTCAATCATAACCATCAATGTCAATGGACTCAGTTCATCAAATAAAAGAAATAGCCTGGCACAGTGGATTAGGAAGCAAAATCCAACAATAGGTTGTATAGAAGAAACACATTTAACTCATAAAGAAGTTCATAGCCTGAAAGTCAAAGGATGGAAAACAATACTACATGCCCCAGCACCTTAGAAAAAAGCAGGGTAACAATCCTGTTTGCAGATAGTCTCAACTTCAAACCAAGGATGATCAAGCAAAATAAAGAAAGCCACTACCTACTGGTTAGGGGAAAAATTCAAGAGGAAGAGGTAACAATCATAAATATGTATGCACCAATCACAGGAGCACCCAACTATATAAGACAAATCTTAATCAACTTGAAAAATCTAATATCCAATACCACAGTCTTCACAGGAGACTTTAACACCCGCTTATCCCAAAAAGATAAGTCAAGCAGACAAAAAGTTAACAAAGAAATAGCAGAACTGAACCAGAACTTGAAACAAAAGGATTTAGTGGACATATACAGAGTGTTCCACTCAAACACAGCTGAATACACATTTTTTTCAGCTGCACATGTAACATTTTCTAAAATAGACCACATACTAGTCCATAGGTCATGCTTAAGCATATACAAGAAAACAAAAATCATCCCACTCTTATTATCTGACCACAGTGCAATGAAACTAGAAATGAATGACAAAAGAAACCAGAAAAATGCCCTAAGTACATGGAAATTAAGCAACACCTTCCTCAGCAGCCAATGAGTCACAGATGAATTTAAACAAGAAATTCAACAATATCTACAATTCAATGAAAATTCAAGCACAAGTTATTGGAATTTAAGGGATGGAATGATAGAAGTTCTTAAAGGGAAATTTATAGCTATGAACTCACACATTAGGAAAACAGAACAGGAACAAATAAATACCCTAATGCTGCTACTTAAATGTCTAGAAAATGAAGAGCAAACCAAACCCAAAGCCCAAATACAGGAGGACATTATAAAGATTAGGGAAGAAATTAATTCAATTGAGATGAAGAAAACAATACAAAGAATTAATGAATCAAAAAGCTGGTTCTTTGAAAGATTAAATAAAATTGATAAGCCCCTGGTTTAACCTCATCAAAAAGAGGAAAGAAAAAAATTGTGATAGGGGCCGGGTAGATAGCTCAGTAGAATAAGTGCTTCCCTGGCAAGCGCAAGGGCCTGAGTTCAATCCCCAGATCTAGAAAAAAAAATTGGGATAAAATAATCATGAAATGCAACACTTCAGTTTTTAGTGTATAGCTTAGTCACCTTCACTACTTTTATATGGTTCATTTTACAGTGTAACTATCACTATTATTTCCAGAATTTTCATAACCTCAATCTAAAAGTCCTCATGTTTTTAAACAGTGACCCTTCATTTTTCTAATTCCCCCACTCTGGAAATTGCCATTCTAATTTTTTTTTTGCATCTGTAATTTAGATACTGTAGTTATTTCAGACAAAAAAATTCATAATATTTGCCCACTTGTGGCTGGCTTATTTCAGCTGAATAGGATCTCTAAGATTCTATTGTAATATGGGGTGCAGAATGTTCTATTTTTAACTGATTAGTATTCCATTATATGTTGGGTCATGGATTGCATCCATATTTTGGCTGTTGTAAGTAATGCTGCTATAAACATGAGTGTGAAAATATCCATTTTATGTTCTTTTTTTCCCCCTCTTCTGTTGTACTGGAGCCGGAGCCCAGAACATCATGCTGGTTAGAGAAGTCCTTGGCACTGAACTAAATATCTGACATTTTCATGTGATCTTAGGTTAAAAGTTTTAAAGATTCTTCAAAACTAAAATGTAATATGATGTGATTTAAACAATTTGAATAGTGTACCTCAGCTAATTAGCTATATCACATTTCAAAACACATTATATTATTCAGATCTGGCTTACACTGAATTCCTGTTTTCTCATTCACATTACATTGGTTAGCTAATTAAAATCACAGAAGTAGTGTTTATTAGTTTTGACCGACAGGAAAGATATCAATAGAACCTAGCTTTAACAGTCTAAAAGTACTTAGACATCCTTAGCTACTCAGTGTAATTGTTATTATGCACTGTATTAGTTTTACATGTGCAAATGGAAGAAAATATTTTAGTATATCAAATAATGCTACTAAAATCTACTGTTTCTTTCATCTACTTTGCTATCGGTCTTGAATAAATTCTGGGCCTGTTTTACTCATTTGATGTTTAAGGGAGATTAGTAATTTTTCTTTCTTTCTTTCTTTTTCTTTTTCTTTCTTTCTTTCTTTCTTTCTTTCTTTCTTTCTTTTTTTTTTTTTTTGTATTTCAGGGAAAGGTGTCTAGGGAGTTCAGGGTCTCACTACTAGATAGGACTCATAGTGATTCTCCTATTTACATCCTCCCAAGTGCTGGGATTACATTACAACCTCCCAAGTGCTGGGATTACAGGTGCATGCCACCACACCCAGTCTCAATTGCCCTCTCAGCACTTGCCAAGGCAAGCACAGGGTCCAGAGTTCAATCCCCAGAAGCGGGGAAAAAAAAAAAAAATTGCCCTTCAGCATGATCCGGCATTAGATCTCCGGGAAGGCAGGCCTGGAGATCTAATGCCGGATCCTTGCGCCTGCTTGTAGACGCTTTAATCAGCTGAGTTACTTGGCCCGCTCTAGTGATTTTCTTTTCACATGATCAGTATATATTGAAAAGTAGGAGACAGTACTCATCATATAATTATCAAGTTTTCTATTCCCACTTATGTCCCACTTATTGGAGAATGGGGTTTTACAAACCTTCTTTAGTTTTAATCGGAATTTTCTATTCTTTTTTTTTTCTTAGCCTTCAATATAATTAAAACAGTAGTTGCCTTAGGATATTTAGTTGCTATGGACTAAATTGTGTATCCTAATTTAGATGATGTTCAGTATGTTTAGAGATGGGACTTTAAGAAGTAATTATATTTAAATATCATAAGGTGAGGCCTCAAAATTATATTAGTCTCTGTTGGTGGTGTTATAAGGATTTTCACATGTTTTATAATTTCCCTTGCAATGGATGCCATAGTTTGGGTCTGAAATGTCCTTGAAAGGTTCACATGTCTTCCTGAGGCCACAGCTCTGCTAGAAGGTGACAGACCCTTCAGGAAAGAAAGTATGCCTATGCAAAGAAAGCAGGCCTTCAGGTTATTGTGGGGTTTGTTTTAAACTTTTATTAATGTTAATGAGAAAAAAAGATAAAAATGAAACAGTTTCAAAGCAAGTTAGTATGACAGATTAGACAAGTTTAGGTGCTTGTGTCTTAAGGGCATAAGTCTCCCTGATTCCTTCCTCTTTGTCTTCGCCTCTCAGCTACCATGAGGAGGAGAGCCTGCAGCTTCATCCACTCCCACCTTGATGTTCTGTGCCAGTACAGTCCCAAAGGTGGAAGGCCAAGTAACCGTGGAATGACACATTTGAAAAATATGAGCTGATTATCTCATGTCGGTGGTCACAATGATAGAAGCTAATACAGTCATTTATTGTGAGGATTAACTTCTTGCCAATAGCAGAAATATATTTAATCTTTATTATACCTGTAAAAATTATTCTGACATTTCCTTGTCTTCCCTTCTCTCTTTGTAATTCCCAGGAGACTCATTCTGAACCAGAGCTTGAGATTTGCAGTTCCTTTCAGCTTTCATCCCACTGTTAGAGAGAAATCTTGGTGATGTGTAAGAAATTATGGGACAGGAAGGGGATGATACCATATTCCTGTAATTAAGCATTGACCTTTCACCAGGGTGCTTCTGAAAGTACTTCCCACTTCCTACCCACTTAGACATTGGAGTTGAGTGTTTCCCTTGTGACATAGAAAATTAAAATGCTATTTCATTTCCATCATGTTATTTTGATTCTAATAAAATGGATTTTGTTTAGACTCGGGGAACTTTTTCTTGCATAAGCAAAGGACTTTGCTAATGAGAACATACTTTAAGTGTTAATATTTTTCACTGTCTTGCTAGAATCAGGAAGAAATTGTTTCTTCCTGATCATCATCCTGAAAACCTGGTGGAGCTTCTGGAGATTAAAACTCACAAAGTGTACAGAGACTCTATAGGTGTCTTCTCCCAAGGGATTTTATCAGCTATTATTAATATTCAGTAATAAGTCAGTTATTTTGTGAGTGCTTTTTTCAGAAGAGAGCTGTAGTTTCTGCCTCTGCTAAATATGACTTATCTGTATTCTCTTGTCCCTCCTATTTTTGAAATGGTTGTTTGCCCTGTAATTTCAATTTTTGATGTATTTTTAAAGTTGTTGTCCTTTTAGATTGCTCAGCTTTTCTCTTATAAGGATGACAGAGAGGATTTCTAATCATTTCATGGAGCAGAGCAGAAACAAGAATTCCAACTTCTGTGGTGCTAATGAGCTTTCCCATTTTTATCTAACAGCATTGGATCTCCTTCTGACATTTTTAAAAACTCCACAACATTTCTTGTTTTTGATCACATTTAGTTACATCATTTATAATGACATCTGTTCATAAAAAAATTAAGACTGGTTAGTAACTTAGTTTTATCATGAGCTTCTTTTTAAAGTGGACAACGGGAACTAGTTAGGAGTTCACAAGGAATATTTCTGCATGATAAGCTGACACTAAATTCAAAAGATAATATCACATGTTAATCTTGTAAACTAAAACATGAATTCTTATTTAAGCCACTGTTTAATTTTTTAAATCTTCATTTCTTTAACAATTCGTCTAAATAGTTCTTGAAAGCCAACTGCAGAGATGGTATAGTATGTCTGGCTTATTGGACTTGAGCCTCATTTTATGTGATTATTAAATTTAGAGCTACGGAACAAATGATGTCACAAAAAATTATAGTCATGGGCAGCATAACCAATTCCTCATATGATACAGTTTCCAAGCCCCATCATCCTGGTTTCCCTTCTTTTTGCTTTCACTTACATACTACTTTCTCTTAAAGAAGCAAAAAAAAAAAAAAAAAAAAAGTGTAAGTTCATCAAAATTCTGAAATTCACTTTGTATAGCTGTGAATGAAAGTACCTTTGGCCTTTGAAACCACAAAGTCACTTTACTCACAAATACTTTCTTCACCCTAAGTCAAGGTGCGGTAAAACGAGAAGAATAAGATTGTAATGCGGGGTCTTGAGTTATGGACTATTCAGATTAATGTTCATGAACATGCTGCAAAACTGCCTTCTTTCAGGCTGCAATGTGCTGCTGGGCAGCATGATCCTGGTAGTCCTCATTAAGAGAGAGCCTGGAGAGCACAGTGCTAGTCCTGAAGGCATTACTGTCATCAGTAGCAACTGATTAGCCATTTACCATTGCCTAGGATGGGAGGGAGCCCTGGAGTCTCACTGTGGGGTCACCACTGCCCCAGTGGCTACATTCTCACAGGGGGAAAGTAGGTGGCTGCATTTTCACAGGGGAAAAGTAGAGCAACTGCGGCACTACAACCTTGCTGCCCTGCTGCACTTCCAGCTTTTCTCCTTCCAGCATTTAAATAGACCATTTTCTCTCCTTTCCCAGGACTTTTGTAATACTGTTCTCTGCTTAGAGTGCTTTCCGTAACTTTGTTCTAGACAAACTTCTCCAACCAGGCTAATTTTCAGGTTAGGTACTAAACATACTGGCACAATGTAGGTCTTTGTTATGGTATTTCTGGACATTTGTTTTTTCTTCCACATATGTGCATATATCTCTGTGTCACAAGAAATTACTGTTTATTTTTCCTTTCTAGAATCTTATCTCAGAAACTACATTTGATTTTAATTAGCATTATAAACACAACTATCTTTCACAGAAGCACAAAATACTATTCAGCAAACAAATCCTTTCTTGGATTTCTTTTTTCAGTTAAAATCTATGTATTTGGATTTTAGCTTATACACTGCTTAGCAGATTTATCTTTAGATAATGTATTTCAAGTCAAGAGAACTTAATGTGTGTATCCTAAGGCAGATTCCTCAAGGCCATGCCAATCAAATCTAAGAGTCTTAAGATCACATAGCTCACAAATGATTCCATCTCCTTAGTTTGGGGTGCTCAGTAATTAGAGTACATTTTTCCAAGTTGAATACATATACACTGTGACCTCTTTTTCAAAGGTTAATGATTACTTCTTCATTGAACCATCAGTAACTTCGGTATAGTGCTGCTGTAGGTTTAAAGTATTAAAATTCCCTTCTTATTTCATTGGAAGTTTGCATTTTTTCTGCAAATATGTAGATTTGTTTTTCCTTTGGGCATTTTCTGTGAGTTAAAAATATTTCTACTCCCCAGGTGATAAAGTCTTAAATAAGAATGATTTGGAGATTTATTGAATATAAAGAGGTTTCACATTAGTTAGGATTCAGACGTGCAGCAGATAACCTAGTCATGAGGAAATATTTCCAAAGAGAACTTGTTATGCACCTAGCTTCAGCAAGTATTCTTCCTCATTAATATACAAGACAGATTTTTGAGCAAACTTCAGTAGATTTGCCTTCAATATAATTGTTATTTCTTTTATTTTAAAAAGAACAAATAATAACACCTAAAACATTAGAAACAATATAGAATTTGAAAACAGAAGATAAGAACTCATTTTTACATTGCACATTGTTGTCTCAAAGGAGCTGTTCAGATTATCAGAAATAAGCATATAAAATTAATCAAAATAAAAATGGTAAACAGCTGTTCTGCTCAAAAAAAATGATAGAAATTAGTAGTACAGTTATCATGTGTACATACATGAATGTTTTTTCACCTTCTTTCTTTCCTTTGCTTTTCCTTTCTCTCAACCCATTGCTCTTTCTTTTGATCAGTTTCTTTCCCTTTTACTATATCTATTGTTCTTTTTGAATTATATTTATTCTTTTAGGTTCTTATGTAAGGGTCGAGTCGCTGCGAAGGAAGACCCCAAGAGTCGGTCTCTCGTGCAAATCACAAAGGGAAAGCTTTATTATCTATGTATACATATGGCGGTCTGCACAAGCAGGAGCAGAGCCCCCCCTTCAGTGAGCCAGGCATAGTTTTTAAAGGCAAAAACCACAAAATTGGGTGGGAGCAAGCAAGTTACAGAAGCAGATCGCATTGGTTAGTATAGATTGATGTTTAAAATAATTGGTGGATTACAATACTTGATGACCAGACAGAGTAAGTCTGGGGGTAGTTGGGGGGGACTAACCTTGTGGTTGTCACATTCCAGGAACATTTTTAAGAAATCGGGGCACTGTGACCTGGGACATCCTGTTGTTATGGCTTTAAATAGTTAGGCCATGGGTTTGGGAATGTATGTCTCTTGCAAGAATTTAAACAAGGGGAGGACCAAGGGCAACTTCTTCACTAATTCAGTGGTTTTAGTTGCTTTCCAAGTAACAGGACCCCATCTGAGGTTTTTATGTCCTCTTTGTTTTAGGGACATGGATTGCCTAGGCTCTATAGCCACAAACCGGTGGGTGGGCCCTCTTACTGAAAGACATTTTATTTTTAACCTCACATATATTCTTAAAATTGTTGGACTTAACACTTACACTAGGGAGACAACATGATTGCTGTATATGTAGGTCTGATTTATTTCACTTATGAGTATAGCCTTTAGTTGCATCCATTTACTGATAAAAGCCTTGAGTTTATCTTTTCTAGAGATGAATAATACACCATTTTATAAAAATAGCACATCTTTTTTAGCCATTCCTCAGTTGATGAGCATTGAGATTGTTTCCAAGATTCAGCTATGACAAACTGGTACTATAAATATGGGTGCACTGTGGTATGATTTCAATACTACTGAAAAAATACCCAGAGGGGAATATCTGGGTTAAATGAGACTTCTGATCCTAGTTTTCTTTTTTTTTTTTTTTTGAGTAATTTCCATACTGACTTCCACAGTGAGTTTCTGCACACCCACAAATAGTGAACAAGGGTTCCTCTTCCTCCACAGACTCCCAGCATTTATTGTTAGTTGATGTCTTAAAGATAGCCATTTTTTTCTGGGGTGACATGGAATCTCAGTGTTGTTTTAATTTGAATTTCTCAAATGACCAATGATGTTGATAATTTTTTAAATATATTTTTTTGCCATTTGTATTTCTTCATCTTAGAAGTATGTATTTATCTCAGATATACATTTTTGGATTGGGTCTTTGAATTTTAGGGTCCTTTTTAAAAATTATATGTTCTAGATATAATTCCTTTGTCTGAGCAATACAATTTTCTAACAAAATGTTGGTTTTCCTTTCACTCTGTTGCTGATTTCTTTTGATGTGTACAAAATGTTGAACTGAATCAGATCTCAGTTGTTGATTCTTTGAAGTATTTTGCTTGGAGTTTTTTTTTTTTTTTCATAAACTCTCTACCTAAACCTATGTCTTCAAGAAGTATATTTAATTTGTCTTCCAGTAGATTTAGTTTTTCTCTTTTAATATTGACTTTAGTGTAGTGAATGGTAGACATGGATTTAGGTTTTTTTTTTCCAGCATGTAAAAAGCCAGTTTTACCAGCAGCATTTATTAGTGAGGCAAAGTTTCTTCCAATGAAGTGGTTGGCCCTTTTTGTCAAACACAAGGGGCTGAGTATTTTTGTAGTTGTATCTGAATATTCTAGTCTGCTTCATTGAACTTTAGGTCTGTTTTCTTGCCAGCACCATGCTAATTTTATCACAGTAGCTTTGTAATATAATTTGAAGTCAGGGATTGTGATACATCCTGCCTTGTCTTTGTTGGCCAGGATTGCCTTTGCTATTCTAGGACTTTTCTGGTTCCAAATGAATTTTAAATTTGTTTACTCTGAATCTGTAATGTATGTTAATTGCTTTTGATCAGGATTGCATTAAATCTTATAACAGTTTGAGGAGTAAGGCCATTTTAACAATGTTGTTTCTTCCTATATAGGAACAATGAATTCTTTATCTGTTCTGAAGTCCTCTTTAATCTCTTTTTTCAGAGTACTGTAATTTTCACTGTATAGATTTTTTACTCACTTTGTTAGATTGATTTCCAAGTATTTCACTTTTAAGTTGCTATTGTGAAGGATGTGGTTTCCCTAATTTTTCTCTCAGTAACCTTGTTGTTTGTGTAGAGGAATGTTACTAATTTTTAGCTTTGTATCCTGCTATACTACTGATTTTATTAATTCTAGGAGTCTCTTGATGGAGTTTTTCTGTGTCTTTCATGTAGAGTATCCTGTCATCTGTGAATAACAAGAATTGAAAATTTCCTTTCTAATTATTATTTCATTTATTTCTCTGTCTTGTCTAATAGCTCTGGCTAATATTTCTAGAAATATCTTGAATAGGAGTGGTGACAATGGAATTGTCTCATGTGTAATTTTACAGTGAAAGCTGTCAGGCTTTGTCCATTTAATATGGTGTTTCAGTTTGGTTTGAAATGGGTAGATAGATTTTATTAGATTGATGTAAAGACAATCTACGTGAATTTTGTGCAGTTTTTTTTTTAATTATGAGTGAGTATTGAACTTTATCAAAAGATTTTTTCTGCATCTATTGAGATAATCATGTGATTTCTGTCTTTGGCTCTGTTGATGTTGTGTATTACATTTGTTGATTTACTTTTATTGAACTTCACATGCATTCCTGGGTTGAATTCTTCTTGGCTATGCTGTATAATATTCTTGATGACTTGCTACATTCTGTTTGTTAGTATTTTATTGAGGAATTTTGCATGTATTTTCTTTAGGGAGTTTGACCTGTATCTCTCTTTTTTGGTTGGGTCTTTCTCTCATTTTAATATCAGAGTAATTCTTGCCTCCTTGCATGTATTTGGGAGAATCATTTACCTTTAGAATTTATTGTAGAGTTTCAGAAGAATGGGCATTAAATCTAAAAATTTTTTGTAGAATTCAGGTGGAAATTCAATGGGAACTGGACTTTTCATTGAAGTTAAGTTTTTAATTACATTTTCAATTTCATTAACTGATACTTG